>NW_016908539.1:63172-87885 GCF_001483705.2 Eufriesea mexicana | reverse complement strand
TATTATATAATAATTGTCTACGTTTTTCCAAAATCGGAACTTTTAACCCCCATACATCCCTTATTACGTATTTCACTAATTTCTAAACGAACATACGATTTCTAAGGAATTTCGAGATAATAAATCAATAAATTAGCCAATATCGAAAAGAATAACTATACTATTTCCCAATGATTGTCTATATTTTTCCAAAATCGGAAATTTCAATATATCCCCATACATCCCTTACTACGTATTTAATTAATTTCTAAACAAACATACGATTTTTAAGGAATTTCGCGATAATAAATGAATAAATTAGCCAATATCGAAAAGAATAAATATATTATATAATAATTGTCTACGTTTTTCCAAAATCGGAACTTTTTATCCCCATACATCCCTTACTACGTATTTAATTAATTTCTAAACAAACATACGATTTTTAAGGATTTTCGCGATAATAAATGAATAAATTAGCCAATATCGAAAAGAATAGCTATACTATAATAATTGTCTACGTTTTTCCAAAATCGAAACTTTTAACCCCATACATCCCTGACTAGGCATGCCATTAATTTCTAAACGTACATACGATTTCTAAAGAATTTCACGATAATAAATCACTAAATTACCCACTATTGAAGAGAATGTTTATACCATTCGCTCCTCGTATTTTTCAAAAATTAGAATTTTTAACCCCAATTTATCTCTTACACTGCGTTTCTCTTCCTCGCAAGCGTGTACCACTCCCGCAGTAAATTCGAAGAATCTAAACTAAAATGGGAAAAATGGTAAGGCCAGAAGAGGAACATTCGAAGATAAGATCGAGGTATGCGGAATACCGTAAGTAAGGTGCAATTGGTTCAAGTGCAGAAGGGGGAGGAGCACCGATAGATCAGAGATTTTGTGACAATGATTAATTTGGTGTACCGTTAATATGCTAAGCAGGCGTGTGGAAGATAGAAGATAAGAGGGTAAGGTACTTCAGAAAGTATTTGAATTATGCCAGCAGATTTATCACGAATCGCTTCATTAACGGAACGAATATCAAAGACGTTAGCTGTTGTAGGTGTCTACCGTGAATAATACATTGTGACTAATAGCGGGTTGCAACGCGAGTGTTAATTGAAAACAGGTTTTTAGGAGATGCAACAGAATTTTGTAAAACGGAGAAGAAGAGCGGGCCCCGGTGTATTATGCGCGAGACAAACGCTATGGGAGGTTCGCGGCGCAAGAACTTGGTATCCCAGGAAGTTCTCTGAATCATGCTATATCATCTCGTGATCTGAAAGTCACAGAGATTATTTCGTAAACAAAACACTTGCTACACATGCGCGATTATTAATGGAGAACAGATGCATAGGAAGTGAAATAAGTTTTTGCCCTGGCTGCAGTCAAGGCTAAGGAGGTTTCTTACCTTTTGGTAATTAAAGTCAGGTGGATCGAAGATTTTTGAAGACCCGTTTAAAATAACCTTTGAACTAGGTACAGATAAAATATACGTTTAACACGAAATCCATAAAAATTAATTAAAATTACTTCCCTCGTGGTCTTTGTTCTAAAATTGGTTGAAAATATGAAGCAACTTTTTGTGGGTAAATGGATGAACTAACAAGAAGATTTAACACAATAACAGCACAACATAAATTATAACTAAATTTCGTAAAATAAATTCGCTTCTAACTGCGATATAATCTCTCGAGGAGTCTCTCATAAACAACGTCTATATATAATGACTGTCATTCACCTACTGATTGTTTTTTCACGACTCTCTATCATACTCGTCACACACACATTCTTCCACACAAACATTCCCCACACTCATACCACACATTCTATGACAACTACTACCACACTTTTGACAAAATTAATACCGATTTTATTATTATTTTTATCGTATTATTTATGCCTATTTATATTCGTTATGCCACCTTAATTATTATTTAATTAGCTATATATGATTTCAATTACAGTGTTTATTGGTTATGTGTTCAGGTTATGTTTTGAGTCTACATTTCACGTTGATCACGTTGAAGTATGTAGCACCAAACGATGTATACGTGGAAAATAAAATGTCAAAAGTTGTGCAGATGTGACTTTGACTGAGAATATATTAAAATTTTGTCCAGACTATTATAAAAAGAACGAGGTCATAGACACGTCTCCGTCGCAGCTTATTTTCTTATGCAACTCGTCAGGCTCAAGGCCTCAGTTGTCGACCAAAAATTTATCTTACACCGTTCCAAAGTGAGTCATACGTAAGTATCCCTACCCCTTTGATTGTCGACTAGAACGATTGCTATTCTGATACAACGTAAGTTTCAAAATCTTTCTCAACGAAGATGTATATTAAATAGAATAAATCAAAATGAGGGATATCCTAGTGATTTTATACATATGCCTCATAATTAAGCCATTAACTGTCAAATTTCTTTTTTTGAAATTTTTGGCCAGATATGTTATATATATATATGCACAAAAGGTTGTGTAACAGTATAATTATATTCAAATTATGTTTCGTTTCGAAAATATTTGATATTTTTGAAAAAGTCCCAAAATGGGTATCGTTATAAAATGATCGATAAAATCATTTCAATAAAAAACAAAAGACCGAGTAAGTAACAAATCGTTACTATAACCTCTAAATTACATATTCATGCACGGTATTTCATTATAATATAAAAACCAAACCAAAAATATAATGCTTCAAATATGACAATTCCATTCCGTTCAACTTACACGCGAATTTCAAATTTGCTCGCTTGTTGTATAGAAACGAAGCACAGAATACACACTTTATGCTACATACAATATTGACTGATATATATAGAATAAAACTAAATTGTCAGGCGTACCAAATATATTTTTGGCACCAAGTGGTGTACGTAAAATTCCAAAATCCTCAAATGGGGATCGTGGCAGCTAATCGGTTAATCCCAGTAAATAGAAATAGGAATAGGAAGTGATAAAAGAATCAGCATGATCTTAGCTGTATTAAAAATTGAATTAAATATTTAATATAATTTTGTTATGTGATTTATTTATGCATCTAATATATGAATTATTATATATTTCTATTTATTTATTTCAATAATCAGTGGTAATACAATGCGTGTGGAAATGAAAAATGTAATATTTCTTAGAAACTATGACCAATTGTGTTTTTGTAACAACTATATGTAGAATGTAGAGATAATAGAAAATGGACGTACGTGCTAAGTAAACCATTCTCGGTAAACAAAACTCACGAATATTAATAACACAATTACAAATAAGGTTTTCTAAGAAGCTTATTCACCTCGCTGCACTATCAACACTCAAGGAAACTTAATATTAACCTAATTCAAAAATCGAAGAACACGTCGTCACGAAAACCTAAATGTACGAAAAAATGCAGCAAAAACATTTCAATTTCAAAAATTCTAATTTATTCATTAACTGGGTTGCAAAACGATTTATGATATGATTTGTAAAATTCCATATTTAGAACAAAATTTTAAAGTTCAACTAAATTGAATTAATATTCGAAGCTTTAAATGATTATACCTTGAAAATGAGAATTCATGAAAATCAACATTTTTCTGAACAATTGTAGTGTCGATATTGCTATGACATTTGCTTTAATTTGAAAATCAATGAAAATGACTGAAAAGTCAATGGAAAATGCGATCTAAATGACTCATAGTTAGGAATTTGGACGAAAGGTTGGCCAAAATAAGAAAACACCTCTTCATTTACACCAAAATTGGTATCTTCGTATTTCAAGGACTGCTGATTACGAATTCAAATTCAAAAATAAAAGAGGGAAACAAAATATGTCAGACAGATACGTAACAAAATATTAAATTGGATCAAAACTTGGTATTTATAAATTTTAGCATTATAAATTGCCGATTACGAACTCGAAGCTAAAATTTTAATCAAGAAAATGGTGGATCCAAAATGGTAAAGGAATGTTAGTCCGCAACTTAGTACTTCGGTGTTTTTAACATCCCTGATGGATCCAAAATGGCAAAGAAATCTATTAAAAAATTATTGTATTCAGCTGCAATTTGGTACTTTCGACATCTCCAATTACGAGTTCAAAGTGCAAATTACAAAAACCAAAGACGAAATATTAAATTGGGCCGAAACTTGGTACCTACTGATTTCTGCAATCGCCGATTACGAACTCAAAGCTAAAATTTTAATCAACAAAATGGTGGATTCAAAATGGTAGATAAACATTAGGCTGAAACTTGGTAGTTTCGTATTTTCGATGTCACTGGTGGATCCAAAATGGCAAAGAAACGTATTAAAAAATTGTCATATCCCACTACAACTTGATACTTTTGTGTTTTGACGTCGTTGGTGGATCCAAAATAGCAAAGGAACCTATTCAAAAATTATTATATTGAGCTGCAACTTGGTACTTTCGTGTTTTCGACATCTCCAATTACGAATTCAAAATGCAAATTAGAACAAACAAACACGAAATATTAAATTCGGCCGAAACTTGGTATACATAAATTTCTGCAATCACTGATTACGAATTCAAAGCAAAAATTTTAATCAGCAAAATGGTGGATTCAAAATGGTAGATAAACATTAGGCTGAAACTTGGTAGTTTCGTATTTTCGATGTCACTGGTGGATCCAAAATGGCAAAGAAACGTATTAAAAAATTGTCATATCCCACTACAACTTGATACTTTTGTGTTTTGACGTCGTTGGTGGATCCAAAATAGCAAAGGAACCTATTCAAAAATTATTATATTGAGCTGCAACTTGGTACTTTCGTGTTTTCGACATCTCCAATTACGAATTCAAAATGCAAATTAGAACAAACAAACACGAAATATTAAATTCGGCCGAAACTTGGTATACATAAATTTCTGCAATCGCTGATTACGAATTGAAAGCAACAATTTTAATCAGCAAAATGGTGGATTCAAAATGGTAGACGAATATTAGGCTGCAACTTGGTACTTTTGTATTTTCGACATCTCTAATTACGAATGCAAAATCCAAATTAGAAGAAACCAAAACATACGTTGCATGTCTCACGTGCATCGAGCCTTAACATCGCACAGTGACCAATGGTCGGTCAAAAATGGTCGAAAATGGACCGCCATCGTGACCAAAAATCCGATCACAAAAGTTTCTACAGTCACTCGAAAATGAACACGATTAATAAGCATCGAGGATTAATTGTATCATCGAGGATGACGATCGGATAAACCGAGTGTAGGCGAGAAGTTGGAGGCGGTGGAAAAACAGCCTTAAGCGAGACCGAGGAAAACGTTCGAAACTGCGTTCATTGCGGCATAGATTTGCCCGAGCGTATGGTACTGCGGCCGCTGAAAATAGTAGCGCACAATAATAACATGCCCCGCGGAATTACAATGTTTCGCGGACGCATAACTTCTCGCCATCCATTTCATCGGCTCGCAGATATTGCGCAACGAGGCTAGCCCGTCTGTTTGCACGTGGAAACTTAATAACAGCTCGTGCGCGCGCGATATAAAATGGCGCCGGGTAAAAACGTCGCGGCAATTATCGCCGCTACTTCATTAGCCAATAATCGGATGCAGAAAAACAACGTTCCAGGTCGTCGTTCCTTGCGGCTGGTAAACCTAAACCACCTCTGCAGGTTCGCCAGTACCTAAACGTATGTCCAATGGCTGGATAGCTCGGTCTGCTTCCGATATCCAGGCAACCTCGTTTGATTCCGGCACGAACCTCAAAGTGGCTCATCATAAACTCGTTTAAACGATCGAGGCAGCAGCAATGGCGAAGACAAAAGGGAAAAAGGGAGAGTTTTAATCCTGGAATCGCGTTGGTTCTTCCTCTTCCGGTTTAAACGTGGTAAATTACGTTGGAATAAAATTTTACACAGGGCACGGGGTGCAGGGGGGGAGCAGGTGATATTCATGTGATGTAAATAAGTTTGAGTGGGTAGTATACAGCACGAATTAAAATGTCGAGTTGATTATCTTTGAAATCTGTATTCCATGCAGGATCCAAGGAGGCTTTTTGTTTATGGGCTGATTCTATTTGTGTTTGGATTTGACAATGTCATGGCGGGAATTTTGATTCTTGCTGGGGGAAAAGTTATTGATTATCCATATACTAATTTAAATATTACTTTCACTATTAATTATTCTTTATATTATTTTTTATCATTTAAATTAAATAAATTTTGAGATTATTTAATTTATTAAGTTGATGAAATATTGTTGCTTGTTAATTACAATTTTGTTGATAATATATATATATGTTTCTTTTTTGGGAGGGTGGGGGATAGTAATAGCAATTTAGAAGTGGAGATTCTAGCTTAATGAAGGTCCTTTTATGTTTTAGATTTGTGATTATCAGTGAATAAAAATGGCGGGAATTTTGATTCTTGCTAAATGAAGATATTATTGCTTGCCAAATAACATTTCGTCGATAATATATTTTTCTCTTTTGTATTGGGTTACTAATAGAGAATCAGAATTGGAGATTGTAGCTTAATGAATGTCTTTCATGTATTAAATTTATGATTGCTAGTCAATAAAAATGACGGGAATATTGATTCTTGATAAACGAAGATATTATTGCTTGTCAAATGACATTTCGTCGATAATATGTTTTTTCTTTCTTTTTTTATTTAGAAATAGGGAATTAAACATGGAGATTGTAGCATAGTGAATTTCTTTTATGTATTAGACTTATGTGTAATTTAACTGGACCCATAAATTAATTTACACGTTAAAGTTTTATTAGGATCGATAATCGGTCAAAATTAATGTAATTACTCGCTTTGTTCACAGGTTCCTTATCCTACTTGGATATCTTCAACTACACACAACGAAGATACCAGAAACATATCAGAGGAAGCTTTAAGGATGTACAACACTGCAGGAGTTTATTTCTCAAGTTCCAAAACACGACAAATAATGCAATAATTCTCAGAAAATATGATCCAATGCTCCTATAATTTTGAAAAGTTGAAAATGTAAAATAAAATTTTTGAAATAGGAATTCTTCAAATCCTATGTAAGTACATATTTACATCTATGCGTTATAGGATACAATACCGGCCTACGTTATGCATGACGATTTATCATGTACACTATAATTAAAAACGTAATTAAATTCTGTAATCGCTATTGGAAAATTTTTTATTAGTCAGCGCTTAAACTATGTTACATAATGATACAAACAAGCAACTGTCTAGATCATTACGAGCAACGTTTTAACAAACTCGGAAGCTATGATCAATGAATTTTTTAAGTCCGAGAACTTGTTCGGATTTTTTGAAAATAATTGGTAATGTATTCGCGTATACCAAGTGACTATCAACTTCTAGAAACTCGACGAACTTCGAAGTAAAAAACGGAGTAAAGAGCAAAGATTATTCGAGATTTATGGTACAATTAATTAAGGGAACTGTTAAGAGGATAATTTCCGTCTGTTTTATTCGAATAATTTCAAGCTCATTAAAACCGCTGTTTTTGTACGATAATCTTGAGTTGAAATTGACTTGTCTCGCGAGTTAGCAACTATTTAACGATTCGAAAAAATTGTTATGAACTTAACAGGATCTTGAATATTTTCTCGAAATTACTGTTAAAAGGAACGTTTACAACTTCAAACACGCTTTGCAATTTTTTAAACATGGCTAATCCCTTACTCTCGAATAAAGTCAATAAATTCGAAATGCACTTTAACGAAGAACCATCTCAAAGGAATATTAATTACAAATTTTTATTATAAACGAAAGAGACCAAACTTAAAAACCAAAATCCATCATTCTCGATACCATTGAGAAATTCGATAGAAAAGTGGAAAGAACGCCATTGGTGGAAACTTTGGATTCATTTTTCCAAATATATTCGCACGAAATTTCCTACTATTGCAATTTTATGATTAATTCGAAATTAATACTACACGCGTCAAAAATATCAGGAAGATTTATTAATCCTGATTATTGCTCTTCGAAAGCAGTATAATTATAAATTTACAAAGCATATTTATGTCTACATCTAAAGTCAGAACAAATCTGAATTCTACAGAGCACATAGTGATCCAAACTTTGAACCAATATTCCAAGTACCTACTTTGTATACTTTGTATATATTTTGTATTTACAAAAGATACATAAAGTCCAAGTATCACTCTTCTCAAATTCAAGATTCAATCTCTCATGCCAATTTAATCATTCTTCATTTCAATCATAAATTAAAAATTAAAATAAAATTCATCCAAAGACACAATTCCCATTACTTCTCAAGTAGTCTATGTACATATAAAAGTATATAAAGGACAAATGACGAGTCTCCTATCGATCTTCGTCCACTACTGTAATATTTCGTAGCGTTCTGGTTGACTGCCCCTCACGACAGAGCTAAAAGACATATAATACGAAAATTAGAGTAAATTGTATTCCATGAATTTGCCTCGCCATTATTATATACATCGCGTATACACACTGTACATAGTTGCATGAAGTATCCAAGGCCAGAATTCGTAAATATTTAAAACCACGAAAATACGTATACTTAACTATGACTGATGTATAAGACAAGTATTTTTAACAAAGTTACCAGAAATAGCATACAGAAAACAATCTCCTTCGATATTCATGCATGTCATACAGTTTTGAAGGATGCTTCCAAGGCCAATTATGGTAAAAACACATTTCGACAATGAAGATCACCAGTTAACTGAATTAAGTTAATTAAGTTATAATTATTATAACTTTCAATAATTATAATCATTATAACTATTAATTATTATAGTAATAATTAACTTAATTAAGTTAAACATTAAGGTATCATACATATCTGAGAAAAAGACCAAGTCGAAATGAATTATACCATTTGGATAGCATTATAGTGAAATTGACAATCATATTTTGTATCCAATAATGTCACTACTTGGGACTTAACCCTTTGCACTCGAGAGTTGCCCTTCAGTCACCATTTGATAAAATTTCGAAGCTCGGTATTAATTAATATATCAAATTTAAAATAATGTAACAGTGCGCGAGGTATTCAAATTAAATAATTCTACGTATTAATTATTATACGATTTCTTATTTAGTGCCCAGAAAAATATCGTCAACCTTATAACAGAAAATTCTTCAACTCGTGCCCTGCTTTAGCAAAAAAATCGTCGAACGCAAAGGGTTAACCTCTTAGATTTGAAGAATTCCTATTTTTACAATTTTATTTTCCATTTCCAATCTTTTCAAAATTATAGGAGCATTGGATCATATTTTCTAAGAATTATTGCAATGTTTATCGCGTTTTGGAATTTGAGAAGTAAACTCCTGCAGTGTTGTACATCCTTAAGGCTTTCTCTGATATCTTCCTGGTACCTTCATTGTGCGTAGTTGAAAATATATAATAAAGGAGTGATGTTTGTAAGAAAGGGATGAGTGGGACAAGTATGCATGGGATGCCAATATCTAATGGATTCAGGCTATCGTGATAAATGAGTATGCGTGTAATGATTAAGGTGTTGCGTGAATTGTATATGTTCCTGTAATGTATGAAAGTAGAAGGAACAAATCAGAGAGATTGGGCATAGGTCAGTTGTAATTGAGTCGTAATAGTGAAAATAGGTGTGAGCATGTGATTGCGAGAAATTAATTAGATTTATACTTAGTATTTGTGTTTCATAATTTTTTGTAATTAAATAAATAATTGTACATCCACCACTAATGGTAGGAACGTAACGTTTCACGGGTTTTAGTGGTATTATTATTGAAATAGGATCTTATTATTCGGATACGTTTTATTCTCGCACATTCCTCTAAACATTCTTTCAAATATCATTCACACTAAACGGCACTTGGTCTCTTGGTAATTACATATATTATATTATATTGTAATATATTATAACTGAGTTGTAATAGTGAAAATAGGTGTGAGCATGTGATTGCAAGAAATTAATTAAATTTATATTTAATATTTGTGTTTGATCATTTTTTGTAATTAAATAAGGAATTGTTCTTATTGTTATTGATATTTCATCCACCACTAACAAATACGACCCGGAATTATTGAAAATTATTTGTGTCATAATTATTACTTATAACCAGGAAATAAATATTCCAAAAACAGGTATCCCCTATATATCCCCTTTCTTAATCAGTACATCACGTGTATTTATTTACACAGGAAAAAATTACCATTTAGTATAATGTGATAAAGGATAAAAGAATGTTTAAATTTTTAATATATCATTTACACAAATTCATTTTTCATAATTATTTCTACACCGTTACATTCCCCACGTAAAATGCTAAAAAGAAATTTTGCAAAAAGAAAATTTGACTGCACTCCAATCAAATAAAGAATTGTTCTTATTGTTACTGATATTTCATCCACCACTATACTATATGATAGACCAACCTCCAGTTAACGAATCTTTGAGTGAGTAAATTGGATATGCAATAGTTCCAGTGGATTTCCCGTAATGTGCAATTAATTTCCAATTCTGCAGCAACTTGCAGCGCAGCTTTTCTAGGTTTACTGCCTCCTCGAAGGAAACACAGATGACAGCTAGGAAACCTAAGCTAATATCCACTTGGATTCAACCACAGCGCATCCTCGGTGTTAGTGATACTTAATATAATACATCGTACGCTGGTCCCGCAAGATTGCATGATTCCGCTGTTGCTATAAGGCCACTTATAGGCATTTATTATCCTTTCTTTTTTATTTACCAGTCAATAAAAGTATATACTGCTTAATACATCTTCCCGCGAACATCTATTCCTCACATCAACTATTAAAATCTAGCCGGGATACATGGCGTTCAGATGAACTAAGTATGAAATAGGAAAAACTATAGGAAAAATTTGGAATGATTTCTTGACACTTTTTAAAAAGAATTTTTCAATGACTTCTGTTATTAGAGTGATAAACGATAGTCAGGGTATTTCTAGCAAAATTTTCGTCTTACAATTGGATTGGTGGCTGATCGATCCATGTAAAATATTGACACCTGTTTTATTAAAAATTAAAAATAATTGATTGCAATTTGTTTTTTCCATTTTTAATTTGTTCAATGACGTCTGTCAATCGAACGATTAAAAATGATCAGGATATCTCTGATGAAATTTACGCCTACGATTCCTGTCTGCTGCACGATTTATATAAGGAATTGACGTCCTTTTTATTAAAAATTCAAAACAATTCATTAGCATTCTTTTTTCTTTTCTAATTACTGAAACGAACTGTGTTACTCGAAGGACTAAAAATAGACAGGATATCTCTGGTAAAATCTTTACCTACGATTCTTGCTTGAGTAATATATATAAGAAATTGACAACTCTTTTTTGCTAAAAGTTAAAATTCTTTGGTATTTTTTGAAAATATTTTTCAAATTATCTCTGTTAAGCGAACGATTAAAAATAGCCAGGATATCTCTGGTAAAATCTTCGTCTACGGATCCTGTTCAATTTAAATAAGCCAAACAAAAAATTGATACCTTCTTTTATTAAAAATGAGAACAATTTTATGGTATTTTCTGAAAAAAGTTTTCCAACAGCTTCTGTCATTCGAATCATTAAGTATAAGCAGGATACCTTTGATAAAATCTACGTTTAGGATTACAACGAAACGATTCATTTATGAAATTGACACCTTTTCTTATTAAAAATTAAAATTCTTTGATATTTTGAGAAAATATTTTTCCAGGAGCTTATGTCACTCGAATAATTAAAAATAGTGAGGATATCTCTGGCAAAATCTACGCATACCATTCTAGGCTGAACGATTCATATAAGAAATTGACACCTTTTCTTATTAAAAATTAAAATTCTTTGGTATTTTCTGAACAAAATTTTCCAGCAGCTTCTGTCATTCGAACAATTAAAAGTAGTCAGGATATCTCTGGCAAAATCTACGCATACCATTCTGTGCTCAACGATCCATATAAAATACAGACACCTTTCTTTATTAGAAATAAAATTTCTTTGATATTTTCTGAAAATATTTCTCAAATGACTCCTGTCACTCGAACGATTATAAATAATCAGAATATCTCTGATAAAATCATCGCCTACAATTCCGTGCTCATCGATCCATGTAAAATACAGACACCTGCTTTTAATAAAAATAAAATTTCTTTGATATTCTCTGAAAATATTTCTCAAATGACCCCTGTCACTCGAACGATTAAAAATAATCAGAATATCTTTTCACAAAATCTTCGCCTAAGAATTCCACTGAATCTGCCTAAATAAATAATTGACACCCTTTTTTTTATTAAAAACGAGGACAATTCCATATTTTCCCAAAAAAATATTTCCATCAACTTCTGTCACTCGAACGGCTAAAAATAATTAGAATATCTCTGATAAAATCTTCGCCTACGATTCCATACTGAACGATCCATATAAAATACAGGCACCTTTCATTATTAAAACTAAAATTTCTCTGATATTTTCTAAAAATATTATAAGAAATTGACAACTCTTTTTTGCTAAAAGTTAAAATTCTTTGGTATTTTTTGAAAATATTTTTCAAATTATCTCTGTTAAGCGAACGATTAAAAATAGCCAGGATATCTCTGGTAAAATCTTCGTCTACGGATCCTGTTCAATTTAAATAAGCCAAACAAAAAATTGATACCTTCTTTTATTAAAAATGAGAACAATTTTATGGTATTTTCTGAAAAAAGTTTTCCAACAGCTTCTGTCATTCGAATCATTAAGTATAAGCAGGATACCTTTGATAAAATCTACGTTTAGGATTACAACGAAACGATTCATTTATGAAATTGACACCTTTTCTTATTAAAAATTAAAATTCTTTGATATTTTGAGAAAATATTTTTCCAGGAGCTTATGTCACTCGAATAATTAAAAATAGTGAGGATATCTCTGGCAAAATCTACGCATACCATTCTAGGCTGAACGATTCATATAAGAAATTGACACCTTTTCTTATTAAAAATTAAAATTCTTTGGTATTTTCTGAACAAAATTTTCCAGCAGCTTCTGTCATTCGAACAATTAAAAGTAGTCAGGATATCTCTGGCAAAATCTACGCATACCATTCTGTGCTCAACGATCCATATAAAATACAGACACCTTTCTTTATTAGAAATAAAATTTCTTTGATATTTTCTGAAAATATTTCTCAAATGACTCCTGTCACTCGAACGATTATAAATAATCAGAATATCTCTGATAAAATCATCGCCTACAATTCCGTGCTCATCGATCCATGTAAAATACAGACACCTGCTTTTAATAAAAATAAAATTTCTTTGATATTCTCTGAAAATATTTCTCAAATGACCCCTGTCACTCGAACGATTAAAAATAATCAGAATATCTTTTCACAAAATCTTCGCCTAAGAATTCCACTGAATCTGCCTAAATAAATAATTGACACCCTTTTTTTTATTAAAAACGAGGACAATTCCATATTTTCCCAAAAAAATATTTCCATCAACTTCTGTCACTCGAACGGCTAAAAATAATTAGAATATCTCTGATAAAATCTTCGCCTACGATTCCATACTGAACGATCCATATAAAATACAGGCACCTTTCATTATTAAAACTAAAATTTCTCTGATATTTTCTAAAAATATTTTTCAAATAACCCCTGTCACTCGATCGATTAAAAATAGCCAAGATATCTTTTGACAAAATCTTTTCTTACGAATCCTCTAATCTAATCAATCTAAACCAAAAATTGATACTATATTTTATTAAAAATGAGAACAATTCTATATTTTCAAAAAAAAAAAAAAAATATTTCCATCAGCTTCTGTCACTCGAACGGCTAAAAATATCCAGTATATCTCCGATAAAATCTTCGCCTACGATTGCTGACCGATCGATCGGCTCGCCAGTCGAGCAGCCGCGCGAATTAAAAGTGCGTGTCTCTGGACTACACTCGCGCGATAATTACCGTACGAAAGTGCCGCTACGAGGCAATTATTGTGAAAGGAACGGATACGAGCTGGCAGCTCCTTGGCTGGCCACGCACCACCTTTATCAACGGAGTATCGACGACGAACAACGTTGCTCGCTTGTCGCGCAACTATTTCGAGTATGCGGCTGTATCCTGCGTGTCGATCGTGGAACTGCTCTTGCTCGTGCTGCTGGATGACGTTCAAACCGTGACTTTTATTCCGCGTCGATCTGCTGGCCGAGTGAAATTTTCGAAGTTCCAGCCAACCTTTTTATTTTCACCTTTTATTTTATTTATTAACCAATCCACGCGGTATCGATTAATCTCGAAATACTACATCCAGATACCGCATTCCTCCATTTATTCTCGCTCCAGCTATTCACGAAGGATCCGTCGAGTGGCATACGATCACTGGAAACACTGGAACTAGACTGCTGGCTGCGCGCACACCATCATTCAACATCTCGAAATTGGTCAATCCGTGTCGGTGGATTATCGAGCTGCGAAATTCCGCGATTCATTTTGTTTGATGTCATGCCAACAGGGTATATACCGTGAGCAGTTAAACGAAGATAGTTCGCGATCATTTGGCGTCATTACCCAGTCGACGAGGTACGAGACACTCGGCTGACTTTCAGGCTACACTGCTTCCTGTATTCCAGGCTAAATATCAGCCATGTGGGGTGGTTATTTTCGCTTCTTTGTTATTTACGCTTTCGAGTAATCCTCGCTGAGTATGAGAAGATCTCTTCAGCAGCTCTGGAGGTGTTATGATGTCATTTGTACACTATGTAAACTAATTGTCGGTTATTTATAGTCGCTCGCGGAACTTGTCTAAAACGATCTTGACGGTCAGTGATATCAAGATTGGCAATAATGGAGAAATATTAACGAATAGGTAAAAATAGTAAAAGTAGGAAAATAGAATGACTCGTTTTATTCATACGCCCTCGATATGCTAATTTTTCTGCGAATTCGAATCGGGTGTTCGATCTTAAATATTGCTAATTCTATGCAACGATGGAGAAGATTTCAAAAATACACGATACACAGAATTTTCCGTCTAGAACCTCGAAACACTCCGTATAATTACTTATAAAATATAGAACTACATGAACGGATATGTGAGCCAATGAAAATTCCACGGTTATTTATTTTCGTCATTTAGATATACAGTTAGTCAGATGACTATTAGGAAGGGAGTATATAATCATAGCGTTGTAAATGTGGTACTGATTTTTGGTGGAATTTCATTCTCTACTGTTCCACGAATTTTTATTTTAATTTTAATCCCAATTTAAGAATTTTAAATGATTTCGTCATTTAGATATACAGTTAGTCAGATGATTATTAAGAAGAGAGTATATAATCATAGCGTTGTGAATCTGGTAATGATTTTTGGTGGAATTTCATTCTCCAATGTTACACGAATTTTAATTTTAATTTTAATCCCAATTTAAGGATTTTAAACCCAATTTAAGAATTTTAAATGATTTCTTCATTTAGATATACAGTTAGTTAGATGACTATTAGGAAGAGAGTATATAATCATAGCGTTGTGAATCTGGTACTGATTTTTGGTGGAATTCCATTCTCCACTGTTCCACGAATTTTAATTTTAATTTTAATACCAATTTAAGGATTTTAAACCCAATTTAAGGATTTTAAATGATTTCGTCATTTAGATATGCAGTTAGATGACTATTAAGAAGAGAGTATATAATCATAGCGTTGTAAATCTAGTACTGATTTTTGGTGGAATTTCATTCTCCACTGTTCTACGAATTTTAATTTTAATTTTAATCCCAATTTAAGGATTTTAAATCCAATTTAAGGATTTTAAATGATTTCGTCATTTAGATATACAGTTAGTCAGATGACTATCAGGAAGAGAGTATATAATCATAGTGTTGTGAATTTGGTAATGATTGATGGTGGAATTTCATTCTCCACTGTTCCACTAATTTTAATTTTAATTTTAAACCTAATTTAAGGATTTTCAACCGAATTTTTGAGGAAATTTGAAATTTTGTGCGAACATAGGAAACTATAGTGTCCCAGAAACACTGAAAGTAAAGGATTTAAAAATAGACAGTGGAATCTTACGCAAACTAGCGTGATTCTATCGAAGTTCAATGGCTTTTGCTTTCCACCAGCTTGAAGTATAATAATTTTTCTACCATCGAATGCTAAACGAATTGTCATTACATCTGTCTATTTTCTAATACCTTCTGTCTTCAGAAACACGGTTAAAGTCAACTGTCATTTCTCCTTATTCTTTCACTTCCTACCACTGGCAATAAAATGATATTTTAATTCAATATTTTAATATATTTTAATATTTTAAAATATTTATAATATAAATAAAATATAAAAAATATATAAAATATTTTAATATTTTAATATTTTACTAATAATTTCTCCAATAATTAAATAATTAATAATAATCGAGGTGCTCATGTTATACCATGTCTACGCTATAAAATACAGCTAATTAAATTCGTCAATTAACCGGAAAATAATTTTAAATGCCACTTCAAGTAAAATAATTAAGAACCGGAGGTGGCGTGATTAAAACGAAATTCAGTCGAATTTTTTATCAACACGTGTACGAGTGTTACAAAACGACTTGCGATTCGCATACATTTGAATACGAAAATTTCATTTACCGAGCTGCCTCAATCAATTTTGCTCGAGCCCGGTCATAAATATCAGCGGGATCTTTGTCAGCCACCTTTGCTTTTATTAATTGATTGATGAAAATAACCCGTATCTCCGAAAGTGTTTCCAATAACCCGAGAGAGTGTCTCCGAAGCTCTTAATTTATCTCCGGCTTTAATTTCGTATTCAGCTTGGTGTGAAATTAATAATACTCTTATCGACGATTCGTATGCGTGGTACTTAACGATTCGAGGATTTTTTGCCAATGAATCACCCACGGCCAAGGCATCGATGTTTCCACTCGGTTCGCATCATCGTTGATAACTTCGTCCTTCTCATTCCCTCTCTCTGTCTCTCTCTCTCTCACTCTGACAGGTTCTTTTTCCCCGATAAACAGGCTACTATCGATTACATGGGTATTAAAATTCCGCTAAATCCCATTCGATCCTTCCGCGTCCCGCGAGGCAACTGTTTCTTCGAATATTCGTTCATCGGTCATTAAAAACCGCCTGTCGATTCAGGATGCCTCTCCGGTTGTTAATTAAATATTCCATCACGGTTTTCCCGACGCTGAATTGCCTCATCCAGCTAATATCTCCTCGGCGAGTCCTCGCGCGCGAAAATCATGGCGGCATGGGGGGCAGGAAAGCGGCGGGCGAAGCGGGAAACAAGAGCGGAAGTCGCGGGGGAACAGGTAACAGCTGGTGTGGAGGAAATTTTCGGAACATGTGAATTGTGGAGCGAGGTCGAGGACACCGGGATGACACGCTTTTGGATTCCAAAGAAAGAATTAGTCACGCCGACCGCGGCGTTTCCTACTCTTTTGTACGCCTGCATAATTTATAGGTGGCGTAATGAACGCTACGCGTTCGCCACGGTGTTAATTGACGAGGAGACGATTACGGCATATCGCGAACAAGACGCTTCGTTAGTCATGATCTGCGTCATTTGCCGCGCTCGAAGGACGGACACGCTGCCTGCGAGCTGATCAAACGCGACGGCATAATATGTCAATTGGACATCGGAGGAGCGTCCGCGAAATTCGGCTAATGGGGCAGCCTTTCCAAGTCGAACGAGTATTTTCGTTTCAAGAAATTCGAGATTCGATGATTTTTGGTAGAAATCGGTCGAAATCGGTGGATCGAGGTATAAGAGCTTGTTTGTTTTCTTTGAAAGTGGTGTAAGACCATTTTTAATTAATATTTTAAAAATGACGGGAAGCGTTTCCAATTCGAATGCGTATTTTAGTTTCAAGAGATTCGAGATTCGATGATTTTTGGTAGAAATAGGTCGAAATCGGTGGATCGAGGTATAAGAGCTTGTTTGTTTTCTTTGAAAGTGGTGTAAGACCATTTTTAATTAATATTTTGAAAATGACGGGAAGCCTTTACAAGTCGAACGCTTATTTTCGTTTCAAGAAATTCGTGATTCGATGACTTTTGGTAGAAATCGGTCGAAATCGGTGGATCGAGGTATATGAGCTGCTTTTTTTCTTTGAAAGTGGTGTAAGACCATTTTTAATTAATATTTTAAAAATGACGGGAAGCCTTTCCAATTCGAATGCGTATTTTGGTTTCAAGAGATTCAAGATTCGATGATTTTTGGTAGAAATCGGTCGAAATCGGTGGATCGAGGTATATGAGCTGCTTTTTTTCTTTGAAAGTGGTGTAAGACCACTTTTAATTAATATTTTAAAAATGACGAGAAGCCTTTCCAATTCGAACACGTATTTTGGTTTGAAGAACTTCGAGATTCGATGATTTTTGATAGAAATCGGTCGAAATCGGTGGATCGAGGTACAAGAGCTGTTTGTTTTCTTTGAAAGTAGTGTAAGACCATTTTTAATTAATATTTTAAAAATGACGGGAAGCCTTTACAAGTCGAACGCTTATTTTCGTTTCAAGAAATTCGAGATTCGATGACTTTTGGTAGAAATCGGTCGAAATCGGTGGATCGAGGTATATGAGCTGTTTGTTTTCTTTGAAAGTGGTGTAAGACCATTTTTAATTAATATTTTAAAAATGACGGAAAGCCTTTCCAATTCAAATGCGTATTTTGGTTTGAAAAAATTCGAGATTCGATGACTTTTGATAGAAATCGGTCGAAATCGGTGGATCGAGGTATAAGAGCTTGTTTGTTTTCTTTGAAAGTGGTGTAAGACCATTTTTAATTAATATTTTAAAAATGACGGAAAGCCTTTCCAATTCAAATGCGTATTTTGGTTTGAAAAAATTCGAGATTCGATGACTTTTGGTAGAAATCGGTCGAAATCGGTGGATCGAGGTATAAGAGCTTGTTAGTTTTCTTTGAAAGTGGTGTAAGACCATTTTTAACTAATATTTTAAAAGTAACAAGCAGCCTATCCTAGTCGAACGCGTATTTTTGTTTGAAGAAATTTGAGATTCGATGATTTCTGATAGAGATAGAGATCGAGTAGATCGATAGATCGAGGTATAGATGCTGTTTTCATTGAAGTTAGTGTAAGTCCATTTTTAATTGATACTTTGAAAATGATAGTGTTACAAATTTAAATCAATTTAATATTTAGAAGACTTAAAATGAGCGTATTAACATATACCAATATTTTTCAAACTGTTCATATAATGTAAAATGGACCTACACCACTTTCAAAGGAAAGGGCTCATATATAGGTTGGTCCATGCAACTTGTATAATTTCCAAAGTATGGGTTGTATGAAATAATTTTGTGTATAGAAGTTGCATGATTTGAAGGGGTAGATTATGTAGTGCATTTATTTATTTTGTTTTTCCATATGTAAGAAGTTTTGAAGGTTAGCTTCGTCCTCTTTCTCTTTTTTAGATTATTGAATAAATAATCTAATAAATAGTTAATCTAATAATCTACTAAATTTTTTAGATTACTGAATAAATAATTATTGAATAAATAAATTGAATATTGTATTTTTTATACAAAAAAGAATAGAAGAATGTCGAATTTTCAGTGTAAAGGTATTAACCTTCATTACTCCCAAACCTAATAACTAACGAGTCATTTTATTTTGTTTCTTGAAAATTTTCTTAGTGTAATATGAAGTTGGAGACTCAATCCTATCACAGATTTCCGCAGGACATTGATATATTTACGCGATGACATTTATATTACAATTTTTATCATCATTTTTTAGAGAAATTATGAAGAAATGAAGCGAAGAAATTTTTCGTCCACTGAAAACTTTGGAAGTTATTCGGTAATATGCACATTACATGGGTCACCGTATTTATATATATCTAGTTCCTCCTACGAAGAAGAGATATGTGATTTCCGGTGAGTTTGGGAATCCCAAAATATTGACAATAGTAATTGCTAAAGAGGAACATAATGACTCGCTTTGCTCACGCGTTCCCGGAATCATTAGCAGGCATTTGATTTTAGATATCAGCAATTATAGCAACGAAGGTATCGAAGGTTAGTGGAAGATTTGAAAATACTTAAAACAATTGATAAATAATAAAACATTAAACCATTGATAAAAAGATTCCAAATTATAAGATATCGATAATAAAAATTATTGAAAAATGATTTGGATTAGTTATTAATCCATAATTCATCCATAACATAGAACAAGGACAATGGAATAGGATATGGAAGAAGAGAAAGAGATCAAAGATACCAAATATCGTGCAAAATTCCTATGCAAATGTCTTCCCGGAACATGAGCAGGGAGACAGGATAGTCATTACAAGACTGAGAGCAGGACACTCAAAGATCAGCCACGAATACCTGCTGAAGAATTCGGAACCACCAGTCAGCGATTACTATAAGCACCATCAACAATACACCTAATCTATGAATGCAGAAGATACGTAATACAAAGACACAAACATACACTTCTGCCAAATACTTTTAGAACCAGTAATACCGAAATTGGGAACAAGAAGAAAATATTAGCGATAGCCATTAGTGAAAATGAATTTTAATATTCTTTTATTACCAATTAACGCCAAGGTTATCTACCTTTCTGTATTTTTAATTACAAAGAAATGATCTCAAAAAAGTATGGAATTTTTATCGAAACAGAAACATGACCTTTTTTCCCCATAATTACTATTAACTACGCTCCAATAGTTGCTCCAATAAACATTTTTAAAATTTCATTAACACCAATATGTAATTACTGTGAGTGTTGGTTTTATATCGAATTTTTATCGAAACTAAACGCGATCTATTTTCCCAATAATTACTATTAATTACGCGTTAGTAGCTGCTCCAATAAACATTTAAAAAATTTCATTAACACCAACATGTAATTACTGTGAGTGCTGGTTTTATATATGTGAATGCGAATGAGGTTGAATAAGTGAAACTCATTTGCTATGATATAAATATAATACGTGCGAGTGCAGTCTAGTATGAATGATGTTTGGAAAAATGTTTAGAAGAATGTGCCAGAATAAAACAGTTATGCGAGAATCGTCAAAGGGGAAACATGGGTATGTAACGGTTAATAAGAGTGAGAGAGAGAGAGAAGAATTTTCTAGCGTTGGAATTAAATGTCACTGTATTTTTATCTATATTACTCTAATACTTTATTACTAACAATTTGGTTCTTATTGTACAAACGCTCTATATACCTTGTTCTATTCGCACCTAACGCAACTGACTCGACTAACGAGGACTGAGGACTGAGTACCGACTTATTGCCGAAAATCTTCATATATATACACATCGCTCACCCCATTCCCACTACGGAAGCTCGTATCTACCAATTATATACATATAATTGCCTACATCTAGAAAGTGTCAATCATTTTGTTGTTTAAAATAGTTTATCGCGAGTTGTTTTCATTATTTAAATATTTTTATCTAAATATACTAATGTGTTAACTGTTAAAAAACGTAGAAGATATTGGTGTTCATTTTTATCCACACATTTTATGTAACCTGGAACATTTTGGACCATTTTATTTCTATTTTATATTCTATTAAGTGCATGTTACTCAGAATATTTAATGCGTGCCACGAATATAAAAGAACTGGAAGAATCGTAGATTAAAATATAAAATTATATAAATTAAGGGAAGAAACTAAAGGATATATTAACCCTTTGCGTTGGACGATTTTTTGGCTGCAGAAGGGTACGAGTTGAAAAATTTTCTGCTATAAGGCTGATAATATTTTTTGAGCAGTAAATAAGAAATCGTACAATAATCAACACGTAGAATTATTTAATTTCGATACCTCGCACAGTGTTAGGTTATTTTAAATTTGATATATTAATTAATATCGAGCTTCGAAATTTTATAAAATGGCGACTAAAGGGCACCTCTCGAGTTCAAAGGATTAACTGTTACAAAACGTAGAAAATATTCTCCATTTCCATCCACAATCACCATCTCTCGCACAATCACGTCCTCGAAACAAGGCAAATTAGTATCGACACCCGCACCTACGAATTACCACACCGACATCGTTACTTACTTAAATCATTCCAACTTTCGACTTCCTTATGTACCCGATAACGAATTTACAACAAGCACTTTAAATTCAAAACCCGTCCGAGTTTCCATACTCCCACGCGCCATTGTCCATACCGAACACCCAGCACATTTACGAATTTCCAAAGCCAACTTGTCCAAAAACCGGTCACAAAATCCCACCGGAGAACAACAACCTCTTCGTTCATCCCACGCGAACGGTCCTCGCACCCTTCGAAATTTCCCAAACCTGGGATACACGTTCACGCAGGAAATCCAAAATCTCCGAGCGGGGAAAGACGAAAGAGACCTCCTACGTGGCTATCACTGCGAATGGAAAAGAAAAGAAAAGAAAGGAAAGGAAAGGAAAGGAAAGGAAAGGAAGCGAAACGGATTGGCAACGACCAATGGGAATCGAACGTCGCGACGCGTCGCGAGTGACGGCGTGGTTTCCGGAGGACTCTGCGACGCTGGCGCGCGGAACGTGGGCATCGTGGAAATTTATAGGTGCATAAATATGGTTCAATAAAAAGACGCGTGTCGGGGGCGTCGCGGGGACAGGCGTGTAATGGCGATTAACGCCGGTAAAAAATAAATGACCGGTGAATAATTCGGGGCAGAGGATAGAAGTCTGGAATTCGAGAAGAAGAAGAAGAGGAGGAGCGGGAAGGCTGGTGGGGGGTCGTGGCAATAATATTTAAAAATAGAGGCGACCAGCCACGAACGATGCCGAAAGGGAATAATAATAATAATCGCTGAAATTAAGCCGAGCCACGGCGCGCGGCGTCGGGTGGCTGCCGGGGGCGGGCAGACGCAGGAAAGTTCGCTCTGGCTGGCAAATTCGAAATGTTTCGCAACAGGTGTTGCGGAAATTTGGTACGTCCGCGGCTGAAACTTAAGCCGTGCAATCGTGTAACACGCAGGGAAACACTTGTTGCCAACAAGTTCGAAATTTACGGGGAAAAATCGCTCTGAATGGACGCCGCTCGGTCGTTCCGTTGTTCGATTAGGGATTCCTATACAGGTATAGCCTTATGTTGCTTTACAGGATTTATTTGCGGTTCTTTCTCTACTGAGTCGGTAGAATATTAAGGGAAAATTCGATCGTGAGATTACATTTTTTAAATTCTTTCGATGGTTGTAATTATCACTTTCGTGCCAGATTTTTGCCTTCTCGTAAAACTATATCGGATCACATGACATTTTAAACTATTTCGTGTAAATGATAAATATTTGCTAATTAATGACATTTTAATGCATTTTCAAATGCGAAATTTTTCATTTTGAAAATATGAGATATGAAATAATAGTACCAAGTGATTTTATACTCTAGAGATTCTAAATTATCTAAATTATCCGATACATATAATAAATTTTAGAAAATGGTATTATAATTGGAATTACTTTAATTATAGTGTGAAAATTATTGTTTCTGTATTATGTTATATCAATTGAAGTTTTAAATTAACACCTTAATGGCCGCACATTTACGCAGTCAAACGTTGCCAGGGGCCGGCAATATTTTTGAAGAATTAATTTAAAAAAACTCTATTTAAAATTCAGGAAATAATACAACAGGTGCGAACATATACATAAAACAAAGAACAATAAGAATTTAACAATAAATTTTATATTTTTCCTCTGTGTGATAATTATTAATTATTAATCAGCGGTAGCATCACACACATATTGTGTGAGTGGACAATAACAGTTGTTCCGGCTATCACACATGTGCGAGAGGCCATTAAAGTGTTGAAAAGTAGGAGAATCTCGTTGCAATTTACAATTTTCATTTCGACAAATTCGATTGTTATCGGGAATACGAATATCGAGTTATAATTTTTATTTCGACTGTGCTTCTTGAGGATTTGGTTTTGGATATGCAGAGATGTGTGAGTATTCATACGTGTGCTTGGAATTTTTATTGTGATCTTACGATTGTTATCAATCGTTATGTTAGTTCACATTATGGAACAAGATAATAAAAAATAGGGTATCAAAGAGGAAAGATGATAGAATACAATGTGTACGTAAAGAGAGATTTGTTATAATAATTAAAATTTTAGATTCGCGATATTATCTTCGTTTGCTGTTAATTTATGCAAAATTTATTTGGCTATATACAATATTGTCCAAATTTACTAAATTTTTCTTTCGTTTTAGGTAATCACATGATCTATGAGATGTCATCGTCATCTTTGAGATATTTTTGGATTATTATTAATATTTATTGACTATATCATACTAAACGACTGTATCAGGTTATGGGAGTAATAAGAATTGTGTAACATAAGCTATCAATTTTACCAAATCGAGAAAGTGTCGTTGAATTGACAGCTAAAAGTGGTTGCGAGACTGGAATGAACATCAACGCAGAAATTACAGACTTAAAATTACTAGTTAAATATATTATACACAAATGATAATAACTATAATGATATGATAAAGATAAGTACAATCGAACACCAGGTAGGTTCTCATTAAAAAATATAAATGAAGTATGGAATAGCTTTTCCTTGTTACTTTTATTTTATATTATAGTTATTACATTTTATTATATTATAGTTATTCGAGAAAATCGAATTTGGAAGTTTATTTCCATTCATTTTTCTTCATTTTTCCATATTTTTTTAATAAGAATCTCCTTATATACAATTTCCTAAGAAATAAATCATATAATAATAGGTTTGTATCTGAATATGTGTCGAAATTAATTTCGTCCAAAAGAG
>NW_016908539.1:40922-63141 GCF_001483705.2 Eufriesea mexicana | reverse complement strand
CCCGTTCCCCGCCCTCGAGTAAGAGGGAAACATAATTTATTGCAAATTTTGACAATTTTTCCACACTTTCTAAATATTTATCAACTTTCTTACTTAATTAATCGTTTATCAAAATATCGCTTTGCTATAGACGTCTATTACCAGAAAAGGATAACTCAGAATTAATTACATAAAAAGAAACTAATATAAACTCACGATACCTATTCGTGCAATCCTCGGAGCGCAAGATGACAACCGGTAAATCAAATTCGGTCGTTGAAGGCAGCCATCTCTCGCCGCCTGAAAAATCAGAGACAGCCGATGGAACACAATCGTGACTTTCACGGGAATTAAAGTGAAAGTGGAAAAACGGAATCGATCGGGCTGTGAACACGAATCGGGCGTCGATCGCGTTCCATCCGCCGATGGTGGACGCGACGCTGAGGACAGGAACGATCGTTTTCTCTGTCCAGTTCCTCTCGCGTTTGTTACACGATTGCTAATTGTGCAACGGTCCGCCGCGATCGGGTACATTGTAACGACACACAATGAAACGTTTCCGCGATCCAAAAACGGCGCTGCCTTTCCCACAGGAATCGATCGCGCATAAAAACCGAACGACGAAATAATTGCCGGTCGTTAATCCCGGCCGTAACGCTTAGCAATAAAATCATTTGCACCCAGGAGCAGGCCGTCCGCTCATTATGATCTATAGAAATCGCTTTCTCTCTACGCGCCACGACTTTCGGCACTTGCTTTTTACCCGACATCTCGATCGCGTTTCCATCGGCATTGTGACCGCGTCGATCGCAACCTGTTCGCCTAGGTATAACGCATAAATATTTATTTCTCTTACTGACTCGAGAGAGTGATCCTGCTCGGCGATCGAGATGACGGGAGATGAACGATTTTCGTTTCGTCATACAAGTTTCAAAATTATACTGTGTATAATTGTGTATAATATTGTTATACTACCACTATGCATGGGATTTTATAAAATGTTACATGGGATTCTTTTTTTAATATAAGAAAAGTAAATTGGTACTTTTATATCATGTATGCGTGTATTAGATATAAATCTAGTTGGCATCTGAATCATGTTTGCTCGAGTACTATGATCCTGTTCATCACGGTCTATTCGCAGGGAACATGTGTATATATAATATTTATTTATTGGATTAAATTGGGAGATTTGTGTAATTAAAGATAAAGACAGGAAAAGGATTCTTTAGTTGAGTACTGAAGTTTGAAAATTAGGGTTAACACGTTCACTATGGCAATCATTGATGACTGAGTTTCAGGTTTAGCACTGGACCTACCGCAATCGGTCAAATAACCGGTAGATGAAGAAACGAAAGAAGAACCTTAAAGAAAAATCTAGTCTAAATCTGTATCATGTTTGCTCGAGTACTATGATCTTGTTCAACACGGTCTATTTGCAGGGATCATGTGTATATATAATATTTATTTCTTGGATTAAATTGGGAGATTTGTGTAGATAAAGAAAAAGAGAGAAAAACGATTCTTTAGTTCAGTACTGAAGTTTGAAAATTAGGGTTAACACGTTCACTATGGCAATCATTGATGACTGAGTTTCAGGTTTAATACTGGACCTACAGCAATCGGTCAAATAACCGGTAGATGAAGAAACGAAAGGAGAATCTTGAAGAAAAGTCTAGTCGTCATCTGAATCATGTTTGCTCGTGTACTATGATTCTATTCATCACGATCTATTCGCAGGGATAATGTGTATATATAATATTTGGTTTTTGGATTAATTTGGAAGATCTGTCCAATTTGCTCGAAGATAAAGAGAGGAAAAAGATTTTTCAGTTGAGTAATGAAGTTTGAGAATTAGGGATGACGCGTTCACTATGGCGACAATTGGACCTACCGCAATGGGTCATATAACCGGTAGATGAAGAAACGAAAGGAGAACCTTGAAGAAATGGGAATAACAGAAGAAATTGACAAATTTTTCTGTATTAAAAGAAAAGTTACAAAAATAGGTGATCAAAACGAGAAATAAACAAATAAATGAACAAAAAAATAAAATAAAGTAAACAAATACGTAATATATGGTATTTTTTGTGTTACTTAACACCATAATTTAATTCGATCTTTCGTTATTCATTTTAAAATAATAGGTTTACTTTGGAATACCATTGGCATGGTAAAAAAATTTGTTAAAATAGGTAATTGAGATAAATTACGATTCATTACGGAGGAAATTATGTTGCTGAGAAGAATTTGAATCAGTTGGAGAAGAATTTCATCTGGGATAATTGATCTGATGTAAAAATTACGTACACTACTCAGCAAGTGATTCAAATGAATCAACTAATCCTGGAAGTAATTGAAAATTGGTGTCCCAGATATAACTAATAATTTTCTTTCTTTCGTATCTTGATTACAGAATTTTCTAAAGTAGCAGAACTTTTACTTGACTTTCTTTTTCAAATTTACATCTAGCAATTACGTCGAGCAAAAATATACATAGTGATTTCAAATTTTGGAAAATTGGAAAACTGAAGAATAGCTAGAATAGTCCCAAATTTGTAATATTATATTAACAAAACCATAAACGAATTATAGATATAATTATAACAATCAAAATAGAAATATTAATCCGTGTATTTTAAATCTCAGATAATAAATAAATAAATAATTTATACTTCATAATTGAATAACATTATTACAATATTTTAATATAATCCTACTATAGTATCAATATATATATTACAATATTACTATGATAATATACGAATAAAATATCATTACAATTTTACAATCTTCACGAATTTCATTGTAAATCGTATATAAACAACACAAAGAGTGTATACCATGGGGACAAAAGTGTTATGGGGAGTGTTGTTAAAATATCTGGATAGAAACGGAAACAAAGAATGAGTGCGTGCGGCAGAGTGGCTGAATGGCTACGAGCGTGTATGTCCGAACATGTGCAGGGGTAACTATCGTTGGGGATGGTCAGTGCGCGATGAGGGTGGAATTTTAGAGAAAAGCAAGCCAGCGAGGGGAACAGGTTTATATTCGATTATATCGATCGGTCGCGTTCTACACGTGTCTAGGATCAATGAGATTGAGCTATTGATCGAAAATACCTTATATAATTACACAAGAATACCCGACACGAGCTCTTGGCGTATGAAGGTTACACCGGTGCCCGTACTAATTTCTCAATATATTAGACTTTCCTATTAACAGCTTGTTGCATTTTCATTATACGTATTATGATAATCGCTTACGTATACACGAGTCAAACAATGAAGAAATAATTTGCATAATTCGTTACACTGCGATATTTAATTTAACGATATGAAAATTTTATTGGTCATACAATCGTTCCTTTCATACTTCCTTCCTCTGCTTCTCGTTTTGGTAGCAGCAATTATTTTTCCGTAGAACTTTCGCGTTTGATGATATAACGTTGCGCAACATCTACGTGGGTATAGTACTCTAGAGCAATACTAGTATGTCCATACACTAATACGAATGTTAATATACAATAATACCAATATATAAAATATTGTATTAAAAATATAGCTATACATCGAGCCTTTGATTTTCAAAAATTGTTCGATTCGAAAATCAATAATTCGAAGGAACTTTTTAAAAAACGTGGGAAATTTGTTTAAGTCGAATCGCGAAATTTGTTTTGAGAAGGAAAAATTATAAATATCCCTGGATTTATTTATGCACCGGTTATACTCATTTCTCTGTATTTATTTCTTGCAATCAAAGTGAAACAAAACTTTGCAAACATCCAAGGTCACGGTAGTGACGTTAGCAAAGTATAAAGGATTAAGGTGGAATCGCATGAATATTTTAGTACACGAATCTGTAAATGTACCAATATGCTGATATACCACGATACACTATAGCACACTATAGCACAAGTATCGCGTTATTAATAGTAACATGTGTGCTGTGTACTAGCACAAAACAGATATACTCGCTAGTAATACAACAGAGTTCGCAAAATGAAAATGATCAATTGTCAATAGCCACGTTAAACCTAATCAAAATGCACCGTGCATGTAGCCCTATTACAAAATTCTACAGAAAATAAAGAATACCAGAAGAAGTAAAATTAGAAATTGTAACAATCCTATTAATTAAAAACCTTTTCGTTTAGTGAAACAAATTAATATAGAAATTAGTTTAATTTATATTCTTCCTTTTTCAAACGTATCAGTTTTAATATTTATTCAATACTTTTTTACATAGTACGTAAGTACATCAATCGACATGAAAGACTACCTCGATTACCCCATTTCCTGCAAACTTCGTAAAACAGGAATACAACAAAACGAAGCAAAATCAAAATCCCAGTGAAACGTATAAAAACACCAGACAGCGGACTTCTGCGCATCCTCATTAAATTGCCATGAAACATAATTAACGTACACGAAATTTACATGAAATTCCGTATTCCACTGACACAATTACCGCGGAATACATTAATTCGGAAGCTCTCGGGAAGAAGAGTATTTGCCGAGATAAGCCAATTTTTATAGTCTTGTCCTACTTCAAAGACAATACTTACGCAATGGCACAGTTTTGCAAACAAACAGAAATTTCAAGATCCCCGAAACTCTTGCCCCGAAAAGCTGCTGGATCCTGCACCAGCTGCGCACAGTCCGAAGCATCGGAAAAGAGAGGAGGGCAGGTTTCGCGACAGCCAGGTGATCTCTAACCTCGGGACCCCTTGGAGAAGCTGTCCCGGGCCCGCAGAAGGAAAACGTGGGAACATCATGGCGCGATAATTCGCTGCTTTATCTCCGCTTCGGAATTACGCAACGCACGGTTCGAGCGTGCGCGGCGGCCAGCGACGCGGTCTCGTGAAAACGTTCCTACCGGAAGTGCGTACTTTAATTAAACGCCGTTTCCTGCCTGTCATTAGCTCGGCCGTTTACGGAGCGGAGCGCGATTAGAGCATCGTGTCGGCGGGCATTTCGGAGGCGGCGGCAGCCATCGGTGCCGCGCGTCGTCTCCTCTTCGGCGTCCTCGCGAGAGAGCCATCGCGAGGACGCCGCGACGGTTATCTCGGCGGTTGTTTATTTTTACAACGACGCGGGGAATTACGTTAGCCGGTCTTTACGATGCTTAGTGTACCGAGGAAATTTCTGGCAGCCGGACGGCTGATGTTTCGCCAACCTAACGCCGGCACAACCGCGTACTTGGGCTATTCATTCAGACCTGGCCCGCTAGTATTTTCGTGTCACGCGCGAATATCGCGAATTCTTCGAAGCTTTTGTCCTTCGTCCGCGAGGCTACGAGCGCGGTGCACGTCGAAGATCTAGCTTTCCGGCTCGGGGATGCATTAACGCTTTCAGCGCGACGCCCATATTGCTGCGACAAAAATTCAATGGCATTCGGGCGTAAGACTGTCAGAAATTTGATTAAAAGAGTCGTCACGTGCAATAAATATCGTTAAAATTGTCACATTTATTTTTTAACTTTGATATGACAGTCAAAAACGAAAAATCCACTGTCGGTCACCAGGGATTAAGGACCTAAGTCAATATTGCTGCTCTTTCCGATGCTATGACAAGAAATCAACGTTATTCAGATCCGAAACTGACAGAAATTTTACTTAAAGAGTCGTTATGTAAACTTTAACATATGCAAAATCGAACCATATTTTTGTTTAGAGTGATTCAATAAATATCATTAAAATTGCTACATTTATTTTTTAACTTTGATATCGTCGGTCCCAAATGGAAAGTCCACTGTCGGTCCGAAATGGAAAGTCCATTGTCGGTCCCCTGGGATCAGGGACCAGGGACCGACGTCGAGATTGCTGTTCTTTTGCGATGTTATGGCAAAAATTTAATGCTATTCAGACCCATGACTGCCAAACATTTGATTAAGAGAGTCGTCATGTAAACTGTACTACATACAAAACCAAACCATATTTTTGTTTACAGTGTTTTAATAAATATAGTTAAAATTACTATATTTATTTTTTAATTTTGACACTATCGGTCCAGGGACCAGGGACCGACGTCGATAGTGCTATTAGTACCAATACTACGACAAGAATTCAACGCTATTTGGATGCAAGACTGCCAAACATTTAACTAAAAGAATCGTCATGTAAATTGTGCTACATGCAAAACCAAACCACATTTTTATTTAGAGTATTTCAATAAATATCGTTAAAATTGCTACATTTGTTTTTTAACTTTAATACTGTCGGTCCCAAATGGAAAGTCTATTGTCGGTCCCCAGGGACCAGGGACCAAGGACCGACGTCAATATTGCTGTTCTTCCCAATGCTACAACAAGAATTCAACGCTATTTGGACCCAAGACTGCCAAACATTTAACTAAAAGAATCGTCATGTAAATTGTGCTACATTCAGAACCAAATCATATTTCTATTTAGAATGTTTTAATAATTATCGTTAAAATTACTATATTTATTTTTTAACCTTGACACTGTCGGTCCAGGGACCAAGGACCGACGTCGATATTGCTAATTTTTCCGATGTTACAACAAAAATTCAACGCTATTTGGACCCCAGACTGCCAGAAATTTGATTAAAAGAGTCGTCATGTAAACTGTACTACATGCAAAACGAAACCATATTTTTGTTTAGAGTATTTCAATAAATATCGTTAAAATTGCTATATTTATTTTCTAATTTTGTTACTGTCAATCCAGGGACCAGGGACCAACGTCGATATTGCTGCTCTTTCCGATGCTACAACAAAAATACAACGCTATTTGGACCCAAAACTGCCAGAAATTTGATTAAAAGAGTCGTCATGTAAGCTGTACTACATGCAAAACGAAACCATATTTTTGTTTAGAGTGTTTCAATAAATATCGTTAAAATTGCTACTATTATTTTGTAACTTTGACACTGTCAGTCTCAAACGGAAAGTCTATTGTTTGCTCCAAGGGATCAGGGACCGACGCCGGAATCGTTTGGGCCCGCTCCGATTATTTGTCCCAATGTCTCGCGTGACGAGAGCTTGCGAAATTTCCGAGATCGGTCGTATTAACAACGGAGTAATTGCACGGATCGTGCACGGTAGGGTTGATCGATGGCACCGGAGCACTCGCGATCCTGAATTTTATGCCCCGTACAGTGCACACAGTGGAGGGGAGTGCATGCGTACCATTGCTCTCCCACCTCTCCCACCAAGCGTATGCACTCGGTAGTCATCTTGCTTCGAGCATCGGGAATGGGGAAAAATCGCGTTCGCGATCTACGTTTCTACCTAACCTTCGTTTCTATCCTCTTACGACAAAGTACCTTCGCGAAAAATGAAAAATCGCATAAATCAACTGTTAATTCGTCAATCATAAATACTCAAGTTTGACGTCCATGCGCGAAGAATCACTGCAGGTATTCAGACAGCTAAGTTTCAAAACTTATCACCGGAATGTCTGCGTTACATTCGCAAGGAATATGCGGGCGACATAATTTCCTAATAATCTGAAAATACACGTCACTCTCCTCGATATACTCTATTCCAACTCGAGACGTAGATACCTCGCTATAAATGAGAGAAAAGAATCGCGAGAACGCGAAACTTGGCAAAGAACTGTCAATCGATTAACGGAACGATCGCTGATCGTACCGAAAGAACAAATCGTGACGTACCAGAGTAAACGGAGGACCTTTTGCATCCGAGTGGAGGTAGGAATCTTTTTCCTAGCAGCAGGGACACTTTCGTCCTGATCGAGGGTGGGTGGATAGGTTCCTGGTGGCTATTCTGGAACACGCACGAGGTGAGACTTTTTGTCGATTCCCCAGCCGGATCACCGAGTCACACGAGTCCTAGGGCAGGGTGAATCATCGTTGACAACCCCTCGATTAACCTCCGGTGGTGTACCTTGCGATTCCTTTCCAGTTTACCCTCTGATCCTCTCTCGACGCACCATTTAGTTCGTTGATCTCTTGCTCGACACGGCTAATATAAACACGTACCGTTACCAGATACAGCTGTCATTAAACGCAAGGGACACGCGAGGCGTCCGAGGCGAACGCAGGAAGAGGGAAAAATAGGAAAATAAAGGATCCGTCCTTCGACGTATCGCGTAGTCCTGGGCGATCGATAAGCGGCTGTTCCTCGTGCCACTGTTGTCGTTAAATCGCGAGTAACTACGGAATCGATCCACGGGTTTCACTGCTCTCTCGTTGCATAACGTTTGGCACCGTGTGTCCCGTGTCGCGTTTCGAGAAAACAGCGCAAAGGGATAACCGGGGGAAAAAGAACGCAGGGATAGAGAGGAAAGAAAGACAAACGCGGATGACACCTCTCGCACCGGGTCACCGATCACACCGTGGTCCACCGATGGATCTTGACAGAGTTCCGGAAAGAAAGAGTTTCGCCGGCGGAATCTCGAAAGATGAACGTGAAGAGTGGAAGCCCGCGGAAGTAGCGGAATTCTAGCGCGATCTAGCGATCCTGGGTATCGGTGGACGAAGCCTCGCGGATAATCCGGCATTTCCATTCACGAAAACCTTCGCCCACGGTGGATGGGTTTATATTTAGAAAGGGAGTCAGGTCTCTGTCTAGTTGACACCGGCTGAAAGACGCAACGTCATACGGGGTAAAGACATTGGCCTGGGTCAGGATCACCACGTGACGACTACGATGACGTAGATCGATGCTCCTTCTCCGGTTCAGGGCCGAGCGGACCCGTCTTACGGTTAACCGTTCCGGTTTTTAAGGAGCTGGTCGAACGCCGAATTCTAGAGGTGCATGCGAAACGGTGAGTCGTCCGCGTTCTATTCACTCGTCACTGCGCGTTGCCCGACCAGGCGTGACAGCATCGTCGCCTAATTTCCATAGGCATAAGAGAATCCGGCTGTCCGATGGATCGGCGAATGCCGACACCAGTCCGCGCGAGGATCCACGAGACACGAGGATCGAGGAGTGATCTCGCGAGACAACACCGCGACGTAGAACAGTCGACCCCGAGGATTCTCCGAGGCTGTCCCGTTGTCCGATGCTCCTCGCTCGGATGACGCTCGGTCGACGCTCGGCAAGATCCGGCGTAGCTGGTGCAGAATCGGGCGAAAAGGCGCGCGCGATATCCTGGTTCGCGATACGGCGCTCGACTCACGTGGCGGTGTGGTCCGAGCCCTCGTCGACGGTGACCACTTCCTCGAGGTTTCGGCCAATCAGCGGTGAGCCAGGATACCCCGAGAGAGACGATCGTGGCGACTCGTTGGCGTTCGGCCGCGCTCGGTAGCGGTTCGTCTTCGTTCCGCTCACGTGTGCCGCGTGGTCGACGACGTACGGTCCGTGACTACTTTTCGGACGTGTTCGTTGTTTCCCGTGGACGGGCCACCACTACCACTCACTCGACCGGACGCGGGCCGCGCGATCGCGACTACTAGCGAGCACACACAGGCCTGTCGACGCGATACGAGCAGCCGCCGGCAGGACCGCGTGCACCGGCTCCGCCAGGACCAACCGTGTCGTCCTGGTACACACACCGCTTCCTGCTTTCCACGCGTGAAAGCACGCGCTGCTTCGCATCGAGCGTGCGCCTCGTCCAGCGTCCGACACGATACTACCTCTCTCCCCTTCCTCTCTTTCTTTCTCACTCTCCCTACGCCCCCTCCACGAACTCCGCTAGCTCTGTCTCCCTCTGGCCGCGATTTCTGCTCGAGTAGGGACGACGTGGGGAGAGGCTGGTAGCCGCTCATTAAACAAACGCCTCGATGACGTCAGGAAGTACCGCGGGACCATCGAAAATCAATCGCCGCGGATGGGGACAGCGGCGAACGATCCCTCGATCCCGAGTCGTCCGCGTCGCGTGCATTTTCCACGCGGTTCTTACCATCTTTCCGCTTTCGCGTCTCGAGACATCGCACGCACGCGTTCGGCCCGATCGTCCGTTTCTACTTGTACACGCCACACCGCTACCGCCTAGGTAGATATTCCGAGTCTAACGTACGAGGAGGAGCGGAGCGGTCAGAGCATCCGGTGATCGCTTAATTGGAAACTTTTGTGCAGATCCTTTGCCGCGTATTTTTAGAGCCAACTGCGCGCAACCGGACCTCGCGACCGGCGGATTTACTCCGATTAATTGCTCGCTTCTACACCGTTATTCTCATCTCGCTTTTCAACTGTCTCGTCGAGAAGCTTCGATTAGCCATCCACCGCACGATATTCTTTCCTCTAATAGTCTCTTCTTCCTATATTTTTCACACGCTGCAAGTGAGTTTCAGTTGAACTATCTTTGCAAGATTTGGAGGAAAGTTTCTGTAAAATTTATTGTCATTCGTATTATATGGTAGTGATTGGGTGATTTGTTATTGATCTCTAAATATTCATCGCTTTTCCACCTTATTCTCATCTTTATTTTTAACTATCTCGTCGAGAATCTTCGATTCGCCATGTACTCAACGATTTTCCTTCTTCTACTAATCTCTTTTCCTTTCCTCCATTTTGGAAAAGGTGCAATCGAATTAGAATTGAATTATCTTTGTAAGATTACAATTTTAAGGAAAGTTTCTGTAAAATTTATTGTCATTCGTATTATATGGTACTGGTTGAATGATTCGTTCTTGATCTTTACATATTCGTTACTGTTCCACGGTTATTCTCATCTCTGGTTTTAACTGTCTCGTCGAGAAGCCTAGATTAACCATGTATGGAAAGATTTTTCTACTTCAAATAATCTCCTTTTCTTTTCTTTATTTTTAATACGATATAATTGAATTTTAATTGCGAGATTTTTATTCTTTGGAGAATTTCTGCAACGTTTCTTGCTATTCTAATTATATGCTATTGCTTGGGTGATATTTATTCGATTTCTACATATTCATTGCTTTTGCACAATTAGTGTCAACTCTGTTTTCAACTGTCTCGTCAAGAAGCTACGATTAGTCATGTATTGAACGATTTTCCATCTTCTAATAACCTCTTTTGCCCTCCTCCATTTTGAATACGGTACAATTTAATTACAATTGAATTATCTTTGCAAGATTATAATTTTAAGGAAAGTTTCTGTAAAATTTATTGTCATTCGTATTATACGGTACTGCTTGAGAGATTTATTTTTGATCTCTAAATATTCATTGCCTTTCCACCTTATTCTCACCTCTGTTTCTAACTATCCAGTCGAAAATCTTCGATTAGCTATGCACTGGACGATTTTCCTTCTTCTAATAATCTCTTCTTCTTTCCTCCATTTTGAATACGATACAATTGAATTGCAATTGAATTGTCTTTAAAAGATTATAATTTTGTGGAAAGTTTCTGTAAAATTTGATTTCATTCGAATGATACGGTACAGTTGGAGTGAATTGTTTTTGATCTCTAAGTACCGAGGTTCGTCTTTGAAACTGGAATTTCTATCGCCTCTATAATAGAAGTCAACCATTGGATACTGTTTCCTTTCATTCAACTGCCGGGACTGTCTTAAATAATATAAGATGATACTAGTATACCTACTTTTTCGCTCTGTGATCACGTGCATATCCATGAAAGGTAATCGTTTTTCACGAGACAACACAGGTTGCAGCAGTAGCGAACGTTCCATGGACTTTTACAAAAAGATCCAATAATATGGGAGAGAATGTATTCCCTGCCATGATTACAGTTCGGAATACTATCTATCAACGATGTTACGATACATTAACGCGAATCGAAATTACTCTTTTAATGCTAATAATAACGTAACAGGTATAAAATACAGTTTCCTTCTTTTAGCATACACCTTTCGGGACACGTGACTTTGTTAATCTATCTAGATCTCGGAATACAAAAAGCCTGAGCAATGTAAATTGCAAATTAGGTTTTAAAAAGCCTAAATATAGATACCATATTAGTACCACGTTCCTCTATAAATATGGTACATAATAACGCAGATAATCGTGCAATAATAATTTTGATAATAACAAGTTACTTTCTTAATAATGACGAGTAATAACCTAGTTTTCGACTTTTAATTCGACGTTTAGGAATTAAAATCACTACCATTGTAAAATACATATGTACGATATTTATCGAATTTTCAAGTATTAAATTTGTTTTACTCGAAAAAATCAAAAATTTTAGGTTCTTCGTTACAAGAGGAATTGTCATACGTCAAAATTACCATAAATAGAAGATTCTAATTTTGAAAAAATACCAAATTTTGTGGAAATCATTCATGCGTGAAATCTTCATTTGCCAAATTTCTTTTACTCGAAAATTTCAATAGGGCAAAGCCTCTACAGGTCCAAAACTTTAGTTCTGTCCACAAAATTCGAGTTTTTGAAGCTCAACTGTAATCTAACAAAGAATCTTGTAACGTTGCTCGATGTAAAAATGGCACTGGGCATTTCCTAACGCGTTCTCCAAAAATGGTCCATCCATTTGACACGATATTAACGCGTGTGTTTTTAGATTTGTAACACTCAGTGAAGGATTAACAATTTAAAATTGTTTCGAGGTTTTTCGATTCGTTAGCGAGCGTGGGGACGTTTTAACCGCTTATAAAACATCGTGTGGCATTAAACGCGGACAGGTTGTCTTTCATTTTCAGCCGGTCTACCTCGGTGTCCACGGTGTGATCTCTATATTTATACTGGACGCGGTGGGCAAAGCTCGGTGACGTTCATTAAACAAACATCTCGATGACATCAGAAAGCATTGGCGAACCATCGAAAATCGCTCGCCGCCATTAGCGACAGTTACTGATCGCTCGATCATGCCCACGGGACCACCACTCGCTGCTTCGCCAATTTAGTGCCATTTGTCGGCCAAACTGTTCCGATCCACTTCGAATTACTACTGCTGGATTCATTTCTATGAACTTTCTGGCCTGGTAGCCTCGCGAATAATTACTATTGTCTACGACGAGCCAATTTGGAAATTAAATATTCATTTTAGATATTCATTGTTTATGGGGAAATTTCTTGGTGACGATTTTGTTGTAAATTGAGGTTTGTACATATTAAATTTGATTAAAATTTATTAATCTGGATGTATTCATTTTACTAAATTCAATTAAAAGAAATTTTTTAAATGTTTAAAGAGGATATACTCAGTAGATAGCAAGGAATAGTACACAATATTTGAATTAATATTTGAATTAATTGAATATTTGAATTAAATTATTAAGAATAGATTGCTGATGAGAAAAACGTAAATTTTAGATAACGAAGATGTAAAATATTTTTTAATATTTAAAAGTAATAAGGAAATTATTTGGATAACATGATTATAAGTAACAAAGAAATTACTGAATATAAATTGTGAGCAATGAAGATGTAATTTGTAAATATTAAAGCGAAAAAAGGAATATTTTTAAATAATACGTGTAGATAGCGAAATAGAAGGAATTATATAAAATAGTGAATAATAATGACACAAATTATAGATAATAAAAGTACCAAAAAATAACTTCTAGATAACAAAATATCAAATATTTTCAAATATTTAAAAGTAATAAGGAAATTATTTGGATAACATGCTTATGAGTAATAAAGGAATTACTGAAAATAAATTGCGAGCAATGAAGATGTAATTTGTAAATATTAAAGCGAAAAAAGAGATATTTTTAAATAATACGTGCAGATAGTGAAACACAGAAGGAATTATATAAATTAGTGAATAATAAAGACACAAACTGTGGATAACAAAAGTATTAAAAAATAACTTCTAGATAACAAGATAAATACGAATATCATACGTATCAAATTCGCGAAATAAAAGATAGAAATCTTGAGAATTTGTTAGGTTCAAAATGAAGATTCGAATAAAAATTTCTCCTTCCTTGGAATTATAAATTTTATCACCGCCAATAGCGCACTTTTCCTTGCAAAGCACGCTCCTACCACCATTTTATTTGCACTCCGTTACTAACCGAATATCGTACCTATTATTTTATAGCAGTAAAACAGAAGGTCGATATTACCTTTGTGCCATTTTAATACTTCTTACGTATATCACGGTTTACGTTCACCACCTCGTCGCGTTGCCATAACAGCGTGGAAAAATCGGGAACAGCATGAAATTAAAATTACGAGGAAGTTAATTCTAAGAAATTCGAGTTAATAGTCAGACTTTTAACTTGCATTTCCCGCGTAATATCAGATAATTTTCAACTACGTTCCATTATGCCCGGCCAGCGTACTGGTTAATTCAAAGTTCGAGCAGGTATAAAGCAGTTCATTGACACAAATACCGAACTGTTTTTATTGCCACCGTTGCGACATGAGGCAGCACTATGATCCTTTCTTGTCTTATTTTTCTGTGATCAACCACGGCCTACGCGGAGGTTGGTAACCGCTAATTAAACAAACTCTCCGATGACGTCAAGAGGAATCACGAGATCATCAAAAACCTTGCCATCTGTCCGGTAATCGGCACCGATCCCTCGCGCATCTCCCACATTTTTCTACGATCATATTTCACTCGACGAATCGTTAACGATTCGATGATTGATTCGGAATATCGACGACGGATCCATCTACGAATTTGCAATTCTGAACGATTCGACGCCGATCAGGAGGAACAGCGAGACGAGTGACATTTCAAGTAATTTCAAAGTAATTTCGAAGTGATTCGGAGAATTTGGGAATTTTTATACAAGTTACAAAGTAATTTCGAAAGTGATTTGGAGAATTTGAGAATTTTTATACAAGTTACATAGTTACAAAGTAATTTCGAAAGTGATTTGGAGAATTTGGAAATTTTTATACAAGTTACAAAGTAATTTCGAAAGTGATTTGGAGAATTTAGGAATTTTTCAAATCGAATTAGGCCTTTTGATACGATGGTGGTATATATTACGTGCGTTTTCGAAAATCGAGCAATGAATGGAAATAATTTTACATTCGTTTATTTCACAAGATAATTAATTATATCAGACACTTAAATTATAATGGACATATTTTTTTCGATATTTATAAAAAATTTGTGTCGATTTACATATGTATCGGAAATTTGATCAGTTCGGATGGTGTTGTATAAAAGTTGTTTTTGTCTGGTTCTCATGACGAGTGACATTATTTATGGCGATAAGACGAGGGATAAAAATATACTGGAAATTTTTCGTTACCTTTGTTTTTTACCGTACTATGCAATTTTTATCTTTATTATTTAGTACGAGAATTTTTGAAATTTTAGAATCGTACTTCAATATTTCGATATTAATGCGAAAAGTTAATTTATAAAATAAAGACGGATAGAATGTTAAATAAATAAAATATAGAAATGATATTTCGATAATAAATATGAAATTGATTAATAAAATAGATGGATAAAATTTCAATCCTTTATATAAATTCCCATTATTAAAACAATAATATGACAAAATAAATATTAATACCTAATCGTGATATTTCAATATCATTGTTCTTATTTAAATAAATACACGTAAGGAACTAAAGATTCGCGACTAAAATAAATTCACGAACTGAAGAAAAATATTTCAATATTAATACGCAAAATTAATGTATAAAATATCGAAATGATATTTCGATATTGTATGTGAAATTGATTAATAAAATAGATGAATGAAATTTCAGTCCTTTAAATAAATTCCCATTATTAAGGCAATAAGATGACAAAATAAATATTAGTACGTAATCGTGACATTTCAATATCACTGTTCTTATTTAAATAAATACACGTAAGAAATTAAAGATTCGCGACTAAAATAAATTCACGAACTAAACAAAAATATTTCAATATTAATATACAAAATTAATTTATAAAATAAGGACGAATAAAATATTAAATATCCAAAATATCGAAATGATATTATATGAAATTGATTAATAAAATAGGTGGATAAAATTTCAGTCCTTTAAATAAATTCTCATTATTAAAGCAATAAGATAATAAAATAAATATCAATAACTAATTGTGACATTTCAATATCACTGTTTTTATTTAAATAAATACACATAAGAAGATTAAAATAAATTCACGAATTAAAGAAAACTAAAATTTCCTTCATTTCAATAAATTCCAACTACTAAATAATTCGTAGGATACTTCGATATCCTATAAAAATCTAAATATCCTATAGAAATTCACGAACCAGGCATACAAATCTTGATTGCTCAGAAAAAGATCCTGCTACAAGAATAATGTGATATCAAATTATCCATTAACCGATCCCGATATTTCGATATTTTTACCAAACACGAAAATCTACCTCGCATCCCTAATGACAATGACAGATTCGCGATTAAAATTAATTTACGAACTGCATAAAACTAAAATTTCCTTCATTTAAATAAATTCCAACAATACTGAATAATTCGTAGGATACTTCTATATCCCACAGAAATTTATATATCCCATAGAAATTTAAATATCTTATAGAACTTCACGAACCAAGTTCCTCGTACGAAAATAACTCGATAACAAAATATCCATTAACCGATCCCGATATTTCGATATTTTCATATTTTTACCAAACACGAAAATCCACCTGGCACACGCAATGACAAACAAACCGCTTAATTTCTACCCAACAGAAATCAGCGGGACGCGAAAATTCGATGAAACGTTATTTACAGGCCGTCCACGAGGCACCATCCCGCAAGTTCAAGTTCTAGGTCAACAACTCATGCGCCTTTCACGCGAAAGCGTATGATAGCGGCGAGGCCGAAGAAAATAGCAATAAATCGTCGGAAAGAAGCATCGACCGGTGGCCGTGTGCTCCCTCTGGTCCCATTGCTTCACCGAAAACCATACGGCTTGTTTCTTTTTCCGCGCGTAAATAATGGCCGCCGCGACCGCCACGCAATCGCGGCCAGCCGTATCCTCGATTTCTGGCCGAGCGAGGAGAACGCGGAGAGGCCGGTGGCATTCGTTAAACAAACGCTACGATGACGTCAAGAATAACCGTGCTCCCCTTCAAAAGTACTAACGTAATTCGCGCGCCTGCCAATATTATCCGTCTCTCGATACACTGTTCGAGATTCGATAGGACTCGAGAATTGCAGCGATTTCAACGAAGCTTGACCAGGTAATGTGAATTTGCAATTTGATGGAGTATTTTATCGCATTGCATATGGAACAATATATACACATATACACGCTTTTAATTCGCATTTAGTGTTATATTCACATAAGATATTAGAAAAGAATATGCGAGACTTCGTTACAAGAAAATCTATTTTTAACCCCTTGACTACTATGGGCGTCTATAGGCGCTTAGAAATTTTACGTTTGTGACACGGAGGACGCCTATGGGTGCTTAGAAATTTTGCGTTTGTGATATATACGACGTCTATAGGCGTTTAGAAATTTTGCGTTTGTGACACGGAGGACGCCTATGGACGCTTAGAAATTTTGCGTTTGTGACACGGAGGACGCCTATGGGCGCTTAGAAATTTTGCATTTGTGACGTGGAGGGCGCCTATGGGCGCTTAAAAATTTTGCATTTGTGACATATAGGACGTCTATAGGCGTTTAGAAATTTTGCCTTTGTGACACGGAGGACCCCTATAGGCGTTTAGAAATTTTGCGCTTGTGACACGGAGGACCCCTATAGGCGCTTAGAAATTTTGCATTTGTGACGTGGAGGGCGCCTATGGGCGCTTAGAAATTTTGCATTTGTGACGTGGAGGGCGCCTATGGGCGCTTAGAAATTTTGCATTTGTGACATATAGGACGTCTATAGGCGTTTAGAAATTTTGCCTTTGTGACACAGAGGACGCTTATAGGCGCTTAGAAATTTTGCATTTGTGACGTGGAGGGCGCCTATGGGCGCTTAGAAATTTTGCATTTGTGACGTGGAGGGCGCCTATGGGCGCTTAGAAATTTTGCATTTGTGACATATAGGACGTCTATAGGCGTTTAGAAATTTTGCCTTTGTGACACAGAGGACGCTTATAGGCGCTTAGAAATTTTGCGTTTGTAACACGGAGGACGCCTATGGGCGCTTAGAAATTTTGCCTTTGTGACACGGAGGACGCTTATAGGCGTTTAGAAATTTTGCATTTGTGACACATAGGACGCTTATAGGCGCTTAGAAATTTTGCTTTTGTGACACGCAGGGCACCTATAGACGCTCGACATAGTTTGGCTTTCTGACACGGAGGGCGCTTGTTTTCACAAAAATGGCGCACATCGTAACTCAATTCCTGCCGTATGGTATGGCCACTACTTACGTATCAAAGTCTGCCGTAGTCAAAGGGTTAATTCCTTAAATCATCGATTGAGTCGAGAAAACCTGAAAACGAGATATCTCGTCGTCTGGGCACAACGTTCGGTTTGTTAAAGACGAGATATCTCGTCAACCGTATGCAACGTGTTAATTATACTTGAAATTGTAATTTGGGTCGGTGATCGATGAGATTTTCGGGCTTTTATGATTAATTATGAGGATTGGTGAGTTGTATGATGCGTGGATGTTGAGGTAGATCTAGGAAGTCGAGGATTCAGTTATAAAATGAGCATCTTGGTGGTATGTAGATCGTCTTGATCATTAGAGATAAATACATTTTGGAATTATAGAGAAATAACTGACTAATTCTTTACAGTGTGATCTAATTTTGAAAAATGACGTACAGGAATGGTATTTAATTTTAGTAAACCACTATCACTCGCTTCGTTTTAGTCTTGAAAGCTGGTAAAATATATGTAAAAGAATAAGTAGCCATAAATTAAAAGAGAAATAATAAACATCTAATAGGAAAAGTGTAAAAGCTCTGAACAAGGTTAACACGAAATATTGAAATGAATACTGTAATGCTATAATTAATGAAAGAATATAATAATGATTATATGATAATTATGAAAGAAAGAAAGGATGAAGTTGTACGAAAATTTGGAAATTGCTTCAAATTTTGTGCATGTTAAAACACGTTAAATGTAATTTTGGTGGTATAACATGCGCAGTATGTAATTCTGATATTCGAGGGAAATTCGTGGCAAGTTAGACTAGATATTATAGTGCTATAATAAAATAATTATGATAGTAAGATAGAATAAAAGAAGAGAACATATTCAAAAATTAAAATAAATTTGTAAATTCAAGAAATGGAAATCGTGATCAGTTTGTATTACAGTAATTAAATTTGAAATATCGTATTCTAATGTTACTATAACTCGTGGGATTATAGCGATGATGTATTAAATATGAATATAAATGTGAAAATTAGGAATACTGTGTATTCTATTAAATTGAATTAAAATTAGGAATTAGGAATTAAATTAGGAATACTGTGTATTCTATTAAATATTCTATATTCTATACTTCTATTCCTTAAGTAGAATTTAATTTATTAATAAAATATTATTAATAATTATAAATTTAATTTTCTGTAATGCAACGTAACTTAAAAATTAAAGCATCGTTTATTTATATATTTCAGAAATTATTTTGAGCCTTCAGTCGCCATTAGAGTTTTACCATTATACTACTTTCCTGTCCTTAGTGCATAATGCAATTATAGTAGTCAATAATACTAGGTCCTTTGATTAAAATAAGGAAAATTGTGATCGATAGTGAATATCCAATTAATATAAAATTTAAAAGAATTCAAAATACGAATTGAACGTTCTAAAATCACGATGTACTTTGAAATGCACAAAATTTGAAAAATTTCACGGATCTCCAAAACTTTTTGATCCCGATGGATTTAAGATTGTTTTAAGGCCTTGGTACGTAGGTGTAAAGCGGAAATTGAATTCTAAAATTGAAATAAAATTGGAAAGTTAAACAACCGTGAAAATTGCATAGCTTTTAGAAATGTTGATCCTCGCTGGATTCGGTAAAAGCTTGGTTTTACATTCTTTGTGAATTTTTCATACGTCTTTGTGCCCTCGTTCTTGTGTCAACCCGATTACAAGATAAAAGCAAGGTACCGAAGCATTCGAAACTCAATTTCAGGACTCCCAAGATTGTCAAGACCCGCTGAAATTTACAAAACTTACAAGACCATGTTTCCAAGTAGAAGGGTCCTCAGTTTTGGGTTAGGTTTAAGTTAGGTTAAATCCGGACAAAAGGCTTAGATATACAAGTTTAACACTTTAAAACGTCACATACTATCATCATCTATGTAACCTAAACATAATAATCACGAAATTTAATTCTTCCCAATATTAATTTCGTGCAAATAATTATTTCTTATATATGGACACATGTAATATTGAAAATTATATTTATCACATTTAGATAAGGTAAAATTAAATAAAAAGAATGATCTCATACTTTGTATATGTAACTATATGATTTCTCTGTTATGTAAGAGAAGAATAAAATAAAATAAAAATAATAGAAAATGATCAAAAATTTATCAAAATTTGAGATAGGATTAATTTAAGTTACATTTAGATACAAGATTGAGATTTCTTAAAAAGAAAGGGAAAATAAAAATTATATTAGATGAATTAAAATTATATTATATTATATGATTCTTTCAAGAACACAAAATTGGAAATTGTATTGTACTTTACATACATCATCAATTCATATATCACTACACATCAGTTTCACGATTCCAAGTCAATTACCTCTTTTGAGGGATGGTACCCCATATTTTGTTTAATTCGGTATCAAAATAAATAAATTTCCTAACAAAGAAAATTTCGATTTCACGATCAAATAGTGAACTATCCCAGTCTCTGATATTTCACCTAACCAATCTTCGTCCAAAATTTCATCATGCTCATTTCCCATGACAAATCTGAATTCAATTACAAATATTTAATACCAACTACCTAAAATTCCTCTCATTCCTATCGCTAATTGCCATCGTCGAAATTAAAAATCATAAGGATAACTAATAAATAATTTAAAGTCTAAATTCTAAATACTTACTTTATCAGGAAGAACCACGTGTCTTCATTCATTGAACCATAAGAAAATCACGCATATGAATGAAAATTGAATTGCAATTCCAGTAACTAGTAGCTAATTAACATACCCAAATTTACAAACCAGGAGATCATCTCTACCTCGAGATCAAAATTGCAATTACTCATCACATGAAGATCAGTGATCTCATTATGAGGTACCACGGATCCTCTTTCTTAGAACCACGAACTAACCACACATGTGAATTCTAGGATCCGTGAAAATTAAATTGCAATTCCAGTAGCTAGTAGCTAATTATCATACCCGAATTTACAAATCTCTCTACTAGGAAATCATCTCTACCTCGACGTCAAAATTGCAATTAGCCATTACGCGTGTGCATTTTATGATTCGTGAAAATGAAATTGCAATTTCAGTAACAGAATAGAACACATCCAATTTCCCTTATTCCAATTACTAATTATTATAGCCGAATTTTCATGCCAGGAGATTAACCTCTACCTTGAGATAAAAATTGCAATTATCCATGACGAGAACGATTACCTCGAAACGAGGTACCAAGGATCCTCTTTCTCAGAACCACACGCAATCACGCACGTGCATTTCAGGAACAGTGAAAATTAAATTGCGATTCCAGTAACTAGTAGCTAGTTATCACACCCGAATTTACAAACCTCTCTATTAGAAGATCATCCCTACCTCGACATAAAAATTGGGATAAAAATTAGGAGGATCAGCCACCTAATCGTGAGGTACCACGCACCATCTTCCTTGCAACCACAAAGTAATCACGCATGTGCAATTCCTCTTACCCAACTACTAATTACCCTAGGCAAATTTTTAAAACAGATCATCCTCTATCTCAAGATCAAAATTTCATTACTCATCACGAGGATCAGTGATCTCATCATAAGGTACCACACACCCTCTTCTTTAGAACCACAAAGGAATCACGCGTGTATATTTTAGGATCCGTGAAAATTAAATTGCAATTTCAATAATTAGTAACTAATTATCACACCCGAATTTACAAACCCTGAGACCATCTCTACCTCGTCATCAAAATTGCAATAACTCATTTAAAATGCGTGTGCATTTTTGGACCATTGAAAATTAAATTGCGATTCCAATAGCTAGCAGCTAATTATCACACCCGAATTTACAAACCTCTCTACCAGGAGATGATCTCTACCTCGACCTGAAAATTGCAATCACTCATCGGGAGGATCAGTCACCTCGTGAGGCGGAACCACGCGTGCTCGTGCATAGAACCACAAAGGAATGACGCGCGTGCAATTTGGCATGGGTGAAAATTGAATTGCGATTCCGGTCGCGGGACCAGAGGGGCGATTCCACGTAAAAGACGGATAGTCGGGAAGAGATGGGGGCCGTGGGTGGTCCGTTCGGCGCGTAGCTACTTGGAAATGGATTTCGCCGCGTCTACCGCGTCCACTGCTATTTAAAGATGTAGCGT
>NW_016908539.1:29239-40824 GCF_001483705.2 Eufriesea mexicana | reverse complement strand
CTTTCCCTGTAACAGCACGTGACTCGCGAGTGGAAAACGCCGTGAGTGCAAAGACACCTTTCACGCGATACCATCGGCGATAATCGACGGGGCGAAAGGTCCCGGCACCCAATGCTCGCGCGACCGCGGCCAAGCTTTCCATGTGTTGTAATCACGGACGTCTAATAACGACGGATAATTATTTACCGCGAGCAACGGGGTGGGTCGAGAGTTCCACAACGCAATTGTATTATGATTGTGCAAAGCCAACGATTGCAAGTATTTTATTCCGTGTTGTTTGTTCTCCTGCTTTTGACATTTGTGATGTTTGTGGTGTGAGAGAAAGATTCAGGGAAGTAGGTGTTGGATTTAGGGTACCATATGCTTTAAGCCTTTGCACTCAGAGCAATTTTTAATACGAGGTACCAGCAACTCCGAGCCATTTTACTTTTTCTGTTAGCTTTTATAGTACAATGTTTACCAAGTAGCATTTCATTTTCATCAGTTCTTTTGTTAAAGATAAACTGGTGTAATGTCTATCAGTAAACATACGGTAACCTTGTGTTTCGAGAATTTTATCTAACAATATTTGATATAAATCCAGCCGAATTCTAGTGCCGGGGTTACAGGCCATTTTACAATGTCGCCATAGGGGTGAGAATAAAATGCAAAGGGCTAACCCTTTGGACTCGAAGATTTCTTCGTTGTGAATATTGTCATTTTACAATGTCGCCATAGGGGTGAGAATAAAATGCAAAGGGCTAACCCTTTGGACTCGAAGGTTTCTTCGTTGTGAATATTGCAATTCGTAGCTCTTCTTAGATTTTTATAAGCTCACTGATACTCTTTATGCTAAAATTGAAAAACGAAAATCGTGAATTTGAGAGCGAAACGAAGGAATAGAATAATTTCATTTCGATGTTCTTAATGTAATCATCATAATCCATTATTTAAGTTGTAGCATTAAGACAAATGGTGACTGAGAGTCACCTCTCGAGTGCAAAGGGTTAATAATTTGTATTTAAGGAAATATGGTTACATGGTAATTTAATGAGACTATAGACCTTGGGATGATTTTGTACCGATCTACATATTTCTAGGATTTGAAGTGTAAATGGAAATTTCATGAATGAAGGGAAGAGGTTGTTCTAGTATAGAACCTTCAAAATGTGTTAAGACTAGTGTATAATATTCTCCGATAAAAATAATAAAAAGATCTGTGTATTGTGGTGATAATTTAATGAGATCAAGGAATTTACGATTAGCATGATTTTGTATTTCGTGGACTCTTTTTAGTGGCTTTAAACGGAAAAACTGGGTGAAAAAAGATTATTCTGTTGGATCTAGTGTCTAGGGTTTTTTGATACTTATTTTAGTTAAAGTATCGAAATTATTATTAATGTTAAAATTTTAAATCAGTATTAATGTGTGATTAATGTGTGAGTGATGGTATAGTGGTAATAGGAATAGCGATCATGGAATAATTTTATGTCAATTTGTGGAATCTTTTGGTCTTCTTTAGCTCATTTCTAGCACACGTAGTACTTTGATATTTGTATCTGTCATAATATTCTCAACAATACTGTGTGTGATTAACAAGAATATATAAACCCGGAATATATAATCCAAATATTATTATTATTATTATCTACTCCTATATTTTATAAAATAATACTTAATTAATCTTACAATAATTTTGTGAATTTCTTGGATTCAATTTCCCCAAATAGAAATTTGCTTGGAAAGTGGAAAAATCATTCTAATATCATTCTTCCGTGTTAGATCTATCATGCTGTGTTTTCTCCTATATTTCCAAAAATATAATTGTGACGATAATGGTGGTTTTCATCGAATTTACGAGCAAAGTATAATCACTGAAATGAAGATCTCTTAATACCTTGCCTTAGTACTGCAATTTTAGTAATAACATGCAAGAAAATAGGTATCGATTTTGATCTTCCATAGGGTAAATACAAATGTGTGTCAGAATGGAGACCTTGAAGACAGGTATTCGCACGTTACAAAATTCGCTATTTGTTCAAACTGCAAGGATGGTAGGCAGCGTCGTAAATCAGAAAATACATCGTTATTGCGATTTGCAATTACTGCAAGCTAAATCGAACCAGGCAGAATTTAGTGTCTTTTAGATAACCTTCTGGAAAGTTATATATAGAGATTTAATAAACGTGGAAACGTCGTAAACTTCGTAGCACGCTGCTCTGTTTCATTAGTTATATCCGCGTATACCACATGCAGATCAAAGTTGCTATAACTTCCCATGTTTTTATTGGTTCGTGATCTATTACTTTCCAGTTCGCTTTGTGTCTCGAAACACGGGAAATATTATATTAATAACAACGTTAACCTTTAATCGAGATATCCGATTCTTCGTTAGATTCGATAGTCAAGGTAGCATTTTTCTTCGCAATGGAGAACAGCGATATCTTCCATCGTCTAATTTATATATTACGAAAGTACTATTAAAGCAACGTTAACGCGAGTACAGATGAATACTGCGATAATTTCCTTTTACTATGTGGAATAGGTATAAAGCAAACGTAAATATTTTTCGAAGCTAGCAAACTACTATCATTTAATATAAATAAATATTCGATTTAATTATTTTTATATCAAATAATCTGATTTAAAAAATTGCAAATGAATTTGTGTCAAAATAGGAAGATTAAAAGTGGTTATTTGGTAGATCCTGTTTTGTTATCAATCATTTATCGAAGATCGTTGTCAAGTAGAACAAATTTTCCGATATTAGAATGCTAGTCATTTAACATGTTGAGTGCTATGTCAGTCCCCGGGGCCTGAGAGTGGACTTTTCGTTTGGACTGTGGATTCTAGGGACTGACAAGGAATTTTTCGAACTTTTGGTCGATATCGGTGCGTGAGATCAGCATTGTCAAGGGTTAAATTATTAATGAGAATTAATATATTGTAAAAACTGAATTTCCTCAGGAGGCAGGAAGAAGTAAGAGTGAAATTTACCTGATTATTATGCAAAAATTGTTAACTATTACGAGACGCGAGCTTAAAATACAGGTAACGAAATAAACGCAAGAATTTTGACGCATAAAAGAGAATATTATATTTTTGTATTATCATTGTTGATTGGGCCCCTTTGAGAGTAGTAATCGATGTAAGTTCTTCAACCAACAAATTTTCTTAATCTACCTCTATTAATTTATTTGCCTAATATTCCTTTTCCTCTCATTGATTGACCTATCAGATATTGTACTATCCTTTCAGAAAATAATATGCCAAACTATGAAGCGAAATATTTTCGTTTGCTTGTCAATAAAGAAATTGAAATAAAGAATTGTGTTATATTGCCAAGAAACAATATGTCAAATTACATATGTCAAACTGGAGTCCTTCATCCTTTGACAACCAATCTACCAAAAATTTTATAGCATTTGCAAAAAATAGAGTACTAAGCTATCAAACTGAACATCTTTATCCATCCTTCATCCTTTAGCAACCAATCTATCAAAAATTTTATAATATTTCCAAAAAATAGGATACTAAGCTCTCAAATTCAAAATTTCTGTCCATCCTTCATCCTTTGGCAACCAATCTACTAAAAATTCTATAATATTTCCAAAAAATAGGGCACCAAGCTATCAAATTGAACAACTTTGTCCATCCTTCATCCTTTAGCAACCAATCTACCAAAAATTTTATAGCATTTCCAAAAAATAGGGCACTAAGCTATCAAACTGAACATTTCTTTCCATCCACTGTCTAATTTTCCAAATGTTTGGTTATCTTTTCGAAAAACATAATGTCTTCATTGTGTAGATTCCACTAACTTTCCAAGAAACAATATTTTCAACCCCCCATTAATTTTTCAAAGGTTCCACCAACCTTTCAGAAAACAATTCTGAGCTGTTAAACGAAATACGTTCATCTACCCACTAATTAATTTAGAAATATTCTACTATTCTTTCAGAAAACAGCATACTAAATTACCAAACAAGACATGTCCATTCACACATTATCTTCCCATCTCTCTAATGAATAACATTGCTAAAATACCAAACAAAAGTTCTTCGTTCCTTCGTTAATCAATCTACCAAAGCTTCCACTACCCTGTCCAAAAATATTCCGCAGTCATCTCTGCGAAATTATCATTCAAAACTCTTCCTACATTTCCTTCGATCCCAACACTCGCGAAAGCTGCACGAAAATACATCAAACCATCTCACAGGTATAGTGTCATAGGCTTAAGAACCCTCGGAAGAAAAGGATCATAAGGGAGAAAAGAAGCGAAAGCGAGAGACAGGACGAAAGCCAGGTCCATCGGGCAAAACAGTCCACCGATGGGTCTGCAATATTTTCGGCGACCAAAGGGGTGAGGGGACTTTTAAAGGAAAAATTAGAGACAGCTCGAGAAGAAAGTGTTGTATCGAGCTTGCTAGCGAGAAGTCAGAGGAAGTCGTAAGGTAAGTTGTCCAAACTTATTATTCTTTTCATATATGCACGTATATTCGTTACTCTTCATCCAGTTTCTCTGTACAATCCCATTTTAACACGTTGACAGCCAAGAATTTCCGAATTTGCATTGACAACAAATTCCCATTATTTTCAAGATATACTGACGACTTATTTGACCGCCACGTTGGTCATATATGACCGGCCATATGAGCACTTGAACTATTTGAAATACATTGAACAACATTGAATGAAAATTGACAGTTAGTGCATTTAGAATACAACCGCTAATTAGAAGCTACTTTGAAATAAAAAGTGCCCCATTGAACAATTAAAAATTTGTATTAGAACATTGAAAACATACTAGAACAAGTATCTCGCATTTTGTGGTGCACTCTCGTGGCGTTCTGGGGGGAACATGTGATTTCGGCATGGCAGTCAAAGGGTTAAACAATATAACAACAACAAAAAAAAGAAAAATGGCGGAAATTATTAATGTTCTCCATTCATTCATATTTTTCAAATTTTCAATAAAATGATTAAAATAAAGCAAATATAAAATTAAATGTGGAGAACCCACTATTTATGGCAACGTCGCCATTTATCTTTACTGAATAAAATAAGAATGACTATGGTGGGGGCAACAAGGGCCGTTGTTCACTTAGTCTGTAAACGTGCAGGGTTCAGAATACATTACGTACTATCTCATTATCACATTATTCGTCTTATTACTACATCCCATTTTCCACTAAATATCCAATATTAAAAAATAACCTCCGGTTACTGGTACCACTACTACTGACTATGACAGTGAAAACGTTAAGAGTAAATACAGCCACAACATACACACGGTATAATCGAAGACGAAACTGTGCTCGAAGGCCGTATCGAATCGATCGGTGACCGATCGAGGGCTGCCGTGAAAGGTCCGCCATTTTTCGCGAGATCAAAGCCGCGATGGCACGCGCGGGATTAAATTACGCGGCCGTTTACACGCTGATGGTCAGAAATTTGCGCGAGAGACAGGGCAGCCACGAACGCGATAGCTATGCGGGATGCTCGCCTACGACGCGTCCCGTTTCATCGTCGGCTATCGCCATTGCCACTCGCGTGTCCGGGCCCCGCGTACGCAGGCCGTCTGGCCGCGTAATTATACGAAATAAATTGGACGACCGTGGCCGATGGGGCCGGGCAAAAGTGGTCGATTAATTAAAGTCGAAGCGCGAAACATTTGTTGCTCGAAATATCCGCGGCGTCCTAGATACCCAGGGCTAGAGCGGAGATCTAGCGGGCCATCGGGTATCGCGGGAGTAATTATTTTGAATAAATGCTCGGCCTCCTACGCGGTCGGGCAAAAGTCGTCGCGGCGTTAACGTCGAACCGCGAAACATTTCCGAACCGAAATAACCGGCCCGTCCGCGTCACGTACAGGCAGCGCCTCTACGCGCCGACTTCTCATTGTTTTTCTTAGATCGCAAGGTCGAACCAGCCGTGGCCATCGCAGCCACGGAACGAAGGATTCGAGCGAGATTTTCGTGTCCTTTCCACTTGCCACCAAACTTGATATATTCGTTTCATCGGAGTATTCACATCGGCCGCCATTTTGGAAAAATTATTATCGGCGGTATGACTCTGTTTTTAGTTGTGAAAAGGTGTATTTAATTAGTAATTAACAATTCTCCACGGCACATTTGCTATATTCGTTTCGTCAAAGTATTTACATCGGCCGCCATTTTGGAAAAATTATTATCGGCGGTATGACTCTGTTTTTAGTTGTGAAATAGTGTGTTTAATTGGCAATTAACAATTTTCCACGAAAAATTTGCTATATTCGTTTGGTCGGAGTATTCACATCGGCCGCCATTTTGGAAAAATTATTATCGGCAGTATAACTCTGTTTTTAGTTCTGAAATGGTGTATTTAATTAGCAATTAACAATTTTCCACGGCAAATTTGCTATATTCGTTTGGTCAAAGTATTTACATCGGCCGCCATTTCAGAAAAATTATTATCGGCGGTATGACTCTGTTTTTAATTGTGAAATAGTGTATTTAATTAGCAATTAACAATTTTCCATGAAAAATTTGCTATATTCGTTTAGTCGGAATATTTACAGCGGCCGCCATTTTGGAAAAATTATTATCGGCGGTATGACTCTGTTTCTAATTGTGAAATAGTGTGTTTAATTAGCAATTAACAATTTTCCACGAAAAATTTGCTATATTCGTTTGGTCGGAATATTTACATCGGCCGCCATTTTGGAAAAATTATTATCGGCGGTATGACTCTGTTTTTAATAGTGAAATAGCGTGTTTAATTAGCAATTAACAATTTTCCATGAAAAATTTGCTGTACACGTTTGGTCGGAGTATTCACATCGGTCGCCATTTTGAAGAAATTATTATCGGCGGTATGACTCTGTTTTTAGTTGTGAAATAGTGTGTTTAATTAGCCGAATGGTAATAGTTATTTTGGGGAATGTTGGTTTTATGCGTGTCAGTGTTAGTGAGTATAATTGTGCAACGTGTGTTGCGTTGTATGTGTAACCGAGTGTGAATGATATTTGAAAGAATGTTTTGAAGAATATGCGAGAATAAAACGGTTGTCTGAGAAATATCAAAGAGGGAACATGTAAAATTAATAATTATTAAAAGTGGGTGAGTGAAAGAAGGAATTTCTGGAAAGAATGCAGGGTTTTTATTATTTAAATAGTTTAACTGAAATATATTTTGTGAGTTACTACTATTCTACCCACAATTTTGGCTTTGTCATTATGATTAATTTATTCTCGAATTAATTTAGGTAGATTGTTTGAATTTAATTATTCGATGATTAAGACTCTTCTTTAATTTTAGGATAATAATCGAATGATTTTCTAACAGCAGTGCAATTGCTGAAATAATTTCATTTGAAATTGCATTATTTTTGGTATTACTTATTTTCATGACAATAATTAAATTAATTAAATATTAATTTTCTTCTTTTATTAGTTGATTTAAGTTGAACATCATTTGATTTAATTCAAGGAGAACCAGAATTAATTTCAATATTTAAATTTAATATTCAATATTATAGGAGAATATTTATATTAATTTTTTCATCTGAATATTTAAATGTGTTCAGATGGTATCAATTTTTGCGTGATTTTGAACATACGCGAATTTTTTGGTGAGACTTGTTTATCGTTATGCGAATTGCGAAGCTGGTGTAATAATTGATAAAAATAGCAAAGTTTTGCAAAATATTATTCTTTTCCTTTTATTTTACTTTACTTTGGTAATATTTTTAAATGTCAATTTATTAGTTACACGTTTTCTCCGCAATTTATTATATTTAATATGTACGTATGTATATCACTGTTATTTAATAATGTACATATAGATACAGACATGTATTATACTTTTCTTAAACGAAATGATCTAACGAATAAACTTCCATATTTTGAAATACTTTTTGCATATTTTACGTTTTTTAAAAGGAATTTTCTATTTTGTTACCAATCAATATTTACATGACAATTTTGTATATGTCATTTTCACTATACATGTTTAACTTTTGCCAAAATTAATGTTAATATTTGTACAGACGAAACTAGCTACCACTATCTAAACATACTATAATTAATTATAAAGTTCAGGTCGACATTTCTAACTGTGAGTATTGGTTTTATGAGAGTGTGAGTGTTGGTTTCACATGTGTGAATGGTATTGAGGTAGAATAAATGAGTAAAAATGAATAAATGAAATAAAATTTGATTTTATTTATTAAAAAATGAATAAATAAATGAAATTTGCTGATATAAATATAATATGTACAAATGATACATAGGAATCTAGTGTGAATGTTGATAAAAAATGTTTAGAAGAATGTGTCAAAATGAAACAGTCACGTGAGAATCGTCATAGAGCAAACATGAGTTAATAACTGTGTGTGAAAGAGAGAGAGAGAGAGAGAAAAGAATTGTCAAGATAGAGTCAATCTTTGTGTTTAAAAATAGTTTATTTACAATTGTTGTCAATATTTAAATATATCAATTATCTAAATATATTAATTTGACAATTGTTAAAAAACGTGGAAGATATTGGTATTCACTTCTATCCACACTAACTTAGTTGAAAACTTGGAAATAAAAGCACAGTAGCACAAAATAATCGGCAGATTAAATTTCCAAGCTTCCACACCCAATGTTTTCCCAAACCAAAAAATATATATTCCTGTCTCTCATGAAACATATCAGTACCTATCATTCAAACATCTCAAACTAAAACATAAACTCTCCTATCTCTCCCAATCAAACTCCCAGTTTCCTCCTCACCATCAACCAAAACATAGCAATCAAACTCTCTCCAAATTCAACCTGTCAATCACCAATCCCACCCACAAACTCTCCAACTCACATCCCCCCTCTCTCATAATTATCAAGCAAAACTACAAAAATCATGTACGTACTTCGCGAATCTGCAAACCCAGAGTCAAAAGTCAAAAAATTAAGGAGGATTCACAACGATCATCAACTCGCTCAAGCAAATTTAAAAATAAAAAAAAAGGAGGATAGAAAAATCAAGGAAAGGCACGCGAAATTAGGCGAAAGCGAGAAAAGGAAGAGAAATTAAATCCAGAGGCAAAGATCAAACTGTTAAGGTGGATTCACAACGATCATCATCTCGCTCAAACAAATTTAAAAATAAAATACAGGAAGACAGAAAAATCGAGGAAAATAAAGGCACGCGAAATTAGGCGAAAGCGAGAAAAGGAAGAGAAATTAAATCCAGAGTCAAAGATCAAACTGTTAAGGTGGATTCACAACGATCATCACCTCGCTCAAGCAAATTTAAAAATAAAAAAAAAGGAGGACAGAAAAATCAAGGAAAGGCACGCGAAATTAGGCGAAAGCGAGAAAAGGAAGAGAAATTAAATCCAGAGTCAAAGATCAAACTGTTAAGGTGGATTCACAACGATCATCACCTCGCTCAAACAAATTTAAAAATAAAAAAAAGGAAGACAGAAAAATCAAGGAGAGGCACGCGAAATTAGGCGAAAGCGAGAAAAGGAAGGGAAATTAAACCCAGAGTTAAAGGTCAAACTGTTAAGGTGGATTCACAACGATCATCTCTTCGCTCAAACAAATTTAAAAATTTAAAAAAGACAGAAAAATCAAGGAAAATAAAGGTACGCGAAATTAGGAGTGTTGAAAATAAGATACGTCTTAATATATCGAATATAGAAAAATTAATCGGTGAAGAGAAATAGATGTATCTTTAAGCTATGCACCGGGGAGGTTCCGGGAGTGCGTGAGATTTTCGTTTCACGCGTAGGATAAGAGTTTGGCAACCGGGACGAGCTGCAGTCGCATGTCTTTTCTCTTTCTTCCTCACTCTAGTTTTGACTCTCTACGAGAACAGTCACATATACCTTCCTTAAGAGAGAAATAAAGACAATTATAATATCAGGATAGTTATTTCTTTTACCAATAATCCCAATAGATTCCCTTTGCATTGAATTCCTTTTGCCATAAACATTTCTACATCTACTTCTTTCTGACGTTTTGCTTATTGCAATACAAAACTTGACGGATTTTCAATTTCCCAATCATGTGCGATACCACCCTTACAACAGTATCGTCATCAGAATACCTTAATTCGCGTTATGATGTGTAACATCGCTTACGTCAAGAACCGATCATTTTTATCTATGTTCATCTATTAATAAATATCACGGATACGATATTCATCAAATTCTTCCTGTCCAATTTTCTAATTCGCGATGAGTTTCAATTTTTCTCAGATTATCATCATTGCTATTAGACAATTTATTCCAAGCTTGCTTAAGCGTGGTACATATTAACTTTTTCCATGCATCGCGTAATATAATATTCTATGCATATACATGCAATCTTTTAAATTAGGTTCTTTGTAAAACTGTAAAATTCTCACGTCGCGTTCGTAGATTACGTATTCTCAAATGTAAACATTGTTAAATATGCAACTTAAATACATACATTTACGATTCATTCTATCACACATTCGGATAACGAAAATTCGAATAAAGAACATTCTACTAAGACAATTATAATATCAGGATAGTTATTTCCTTTACTCATAATCGGGATAAGGAGAAAGCGAGAAAAGGGAGAGAAATGGAAAAATGGGAAGGAAATGAAAGATGGCGAAGGAGTAATTTGATCGAACGGGGCGAATTAGCGACAGAGCTTTCGCTCGTCTAAGGAGAGCACGTAGGAGGAGATACCCTCATGCTATAAACGTTCAGTTCAGAATTAGCGTGGCCAGCACATGCTAAACATTCAATAAAGCGCTCGAAAGCCGTCCGGAATAATCGTAATCATAAATAATCGGGCCTAAATATACGTCGAGGCACAGTAATGCCCGTGAAGCTCGCTCGCGTACCAACTGCTGTCCGCGGACCGTTAGCGCGAGCGGAAATCGGCGCTGGCCGGCTCCATCGGCCGATCGCCGGGCTTTTTTTCCAAGCGTCGTTTGTCCACGCCAACCGGCCACGCTCGTAAAAAGCTAAACAGCGGGCTGGGACAGTCCCGTAATGAATCGGTAATATTGGGCCCCGCGAGGCGCAACGCGCGCAGGAAATGACGAGGCGCGAGTGACGGAGTAGAGTACGCTTTGGAAACGAAGACCAAGGCTCGCGTGCAAACGCGACAGAAATTAGATTACACGCGTCCTCTGCTACTTCCGTTTTTTCCTCACGATTGCAGCCGATGCTCTGCCACCGTTTTTCCACGATTCTTCTTTTGCCTCCCCTTCTTGTCGTTCTTCTTCGCCTTCTTCTGCGCCTTCTTCGTCTTCTTCTTCTTCTTCTTGGTCTCCCACCCGCGGAGGACGTTGAGTTCGCGCGATCGAGGAACGCGATTTCTTGTCCGAGTTTCATTCCGATTATCGCGCGTCTATGGGATGATTTATCATTTATCACGAGGTGAGGGAATTTGTTTGTTTTTTTTTGAGTTGGTTTCATGGGTGAGAGATGGCGAGGTATGAATGCGAATGCGAATGGTCGAGTGACGGCGCGAGCGTTCATACGTAGCGTTCGGATATTTGTTTCGTGTGCAAGAGGACAATCTCGCGGATGGAATGTTCGGTGATTGATATGGGAAGGAGTTTGTCGAGGAAAGTGAGTAAGAGTATGGTGCGAGC
>NW_016908539.1:23253-28761 GCF_001483705.2 Eufriesea mexicana | reverse complement strand
GTTATTATATATAGATTATATTATATATTTTAATCTTTTCCTTTTCCTATTATATATTTATATATGTTTAATATTATATATTTATATTATTATACATTATATATATTTTATATATTTTTATTATTACATATTTATTTATTTATTACATTATATTTATTTATCCAATTTACTCAAAACTTTTGGGATTATGTGGTTGAGGACAGGTTTGAGCGTAATTTTGGGAATGTAATTTAGTTTTCTTCTCTTTTAGTACTTTAACTACCATGAGTGTCGAAATGACCTGTTTCGAACATTTTATTTTCGCGTTTGCTGAAAATATGCAGGTGCCTTTGATAGAAATTATAGTGAGCATTGTTCAAATAGGATCATAATTACGTATCATCTTTTATTGTGTTATATTAATTAATACCGATTGCGTGCATTATATTTAGGTATGGATTATAGAACTGGTAGTTCTAGTGTTAATACATTGGAGAGGACATGATTTTGGGTCCTACGTGTCATTTGGCTCAGTTTCAAACAGTGTTATTTTGAGCTTATAAATATAACATGTCGGGTAATTAAATAAATAAAATACCGCTTTTGAAATGCGAATAAAATTACGAAAACGACATTATTTATATAGTTATTTAATTGGTAAAGAATTATTCTGTCAATAGTGTGTTTTAGTGTGATATATTCCTATCATAAATATTTCCATTTGTGGAATGACATTATACACGTATCTAATTTCCAATTTTTCAAAAATGAAGTTGATTTTTAGTTGTCCAGTTGCCAAGACTTCAGAAGCAACAGGCGACTTTTGACACATTGACAGTCACCAATACATTGAGATTTTAAAAGAGTGTTTGCTGCTAGATGAAGTAGGGCACAGAATAATTCTATTTAACGTAATAATATTCAATGTTCTTGACCAATTTTTGTACAGGATTTAAAATTATTGTAAAAATATGTTTTCACATGTAATAATATTTGAATTGAGGTATTGAAGTACAATGCAATGATTTTAAGAGATCAGCTTTTTGAAAATCTTACGGTGTATACTTTCTCCAAAGGTACGGATAAAGCACCAACAATAAATCAGAATTAGAGACCTTCTGAACTAACAAATCATACTTCTAACACTCTCATCCCCGACTTATATTCGCTCCCTACAGCATAAGGTTTTCAGGGACGAATTTATTATATAAGTCATAGATAGGCTATTATTTTCTATTATTTATTTCTATTCAAAATATATTTATGGAGATTAAACGAGGCAGGCAATGTTAGAAAATATTTTGAAATACCCCAACAAAATAAGTCATTCGAATACCCACATACTTAAATATCTAAATACTTGAACACCAAGCTCAAAATAAATAAATCAAAACTCCATTTATGGGCAATATCACATGTATCACCTGGGAAACGTCATCCTAAAGACACCTAAACTTTCGCAAAAATTTCAGAGTCAACTCTAATCGCAAGTTACGTTTAAAACCTAGCTCTAACTCTTCATGCACCCAATTACCCTTACACCAAAATTCCCAAGCATTCAATAAAAGAGGAACATACCAAAGCTCCATCTGTAACAATATCACATGTAGCAAGCAATTGAAACGCAACATCTTCAAGATACCCAAACCTAACCCTAATCTTCTCAAAAATTTCAAAACCAATTTCAAACCAAGTTTAAAACCCAATCCAAACTCATGGAACATCCAATTATCCTTACACCAAAATATCCGAGCATTCAATGTGAAAGGAGCAGACCAAAATTCCATCTGCAACGATATCACATGAAGCAATTGAAACATAACATCCTCGAGATACCCAAACCTAACCCTAATCTTCGCAAAAATTTCAGAACTAATCCTAAATTAAGTTCCAAATTCAATCCAAACTCATGGAACATCCAATTTCCCTTACATCAAAATATCCAAGCATTGAACATAAGAGGAAGAGATTAGAATTCCATCTACAATGATATTACATGTAGCAATTGAAACGCAACATCATCAAGACACCCAAACCCCCGAAAGAATTTCAAAACCAATCCCAAACCAAATTAAAAACCCAATTCAAATTCATCAAACACTCAATTACCCACCACCAAAGCACTCAACAATTCGATTAAAAAATGTGCAAAGGCGACAACAAAGCCATGCTGAGCCAACGCCATAGATAGTCAGTCGATGAGTCTATCGATTGTACTTCAGTCGACACCTAGCTCTCATAAAAGACACGTACACATAAGAAGATAATAATTTACCTTGCAAAATAGCTTGCACATATTTATAATAATCTACCTATCTTCCTACACCAGTCTTCTTCCTACACCAATACACCAGAACCCCATTCACGAACGATACTTCGTGTACCCCCCAAAACAGATCATCCTGAGAACAGCTAAACTCCCCAGAAGACTACAAATCCCAACCCGATGTTAATTCACGGAACACCCAGTTACTCGCATGCCAAACCACCCAAACGTTGACTTAGAAAAGATTCCATGGAGCTGCTTGTGAAATCTTCGTGACAGAGATCACTGGTCACGCGTGATCGAAGTGGCTGAGAGCGAGGCATCGGCGCTGTCGAAGAGGCAGCCTTGACGCTTCGTCATATGTTTAACTAAGCGTGCCCGCGATCGTCATTAGTACGCAATAATGGTTAATGGTTAGGTTTAGCATGTTCATCTCGGTGCAACGCGACGCTGACGCTCGTTGCGCACAAACGGACATATGGTCGGCTGGCTCGGCCGATTAGACACATTTGCATCACAATGCCGAAGTCTGCCCACCGCGGGCTCGGGGCTCGTTCTCTTTCTCTTTGTCTCTCGCTCGTCCCACCTCTCCCTCGTTGCTTTATTACGTGCGCGTACAGGGTGTAGCCTGTGCCAGCATAATGGCACTTAGCCGACGGTGCAAGAGCGAAAAAGAGACACGCGTGTCGAGTGGGAACGAGAGGCCAGGGTGAAAAAGTGTTGCAGCTTTCGGTTAGCACGCCGGCCCGTTTGTTTACGCGGACCCTTTAAATCTTGCTCACCGGATACGTCGACCAAGTGCACTCCAAGAGCCAGCCACGATGTCCTGCGGGCTCTTGGTCCATGCGCGAGCAACGCCTGCGGATGCGTTCGACTACGAAACCATGCCTAATGGTTTCATCCCTCATGCAATCGGAGAACGATGCATGTGTGACGCAGCTAGCAAACATACTGGGACCTCAGACATTGCTCCTGTGATACTAGATAGCAGGACAGTAGTCCCATACCTTTGAAACAGCTATAATAAATCAAACTGTAACTACAAGATAGTCATCCCTAGGACCCATGACACAGTAATGCCAATACCTTCTTCACCAGCCAGAAACTATTATAAATATCCTAATCCACGGCAAAGTAAAGCAGTATTAGTCTGAATCTGAACCCCAGAGTCACGTTTGTTCGGACCCTACGTGGGACCTGGACCTGGAGTTTCGGTACTTGCTCCTTTGGCAGATGATAGGATGGGAGGAAATTCTGGAGGTTCATATTGGAACATATTGTAGTATCACACATTTTCCATCGTGCACACATGGCTTTATGAAGGTTACCGAGAGAACCAGGGTGGAGGGTACAAAGCCCAGGTCAGCTGGGAAAACCTTGACTGACATGTCAGGCCCTTAGCATGACCGTATTTGAAAACATCATTTAAGGGAAACATCGGAAAGCGTATGCATGGGGGCTAAGAAATTTAAAGTATGTCAAGATTAATTACACGATAGTTAATATTGAGTTGAAATCGAGTTGTTGAGTTGAACTGTCAAGTCAAGAAACATAATATTGTAATACTGTCTTAAACATTGCAATAAGCCGAGAAATAGTTCATAACTGTATTGTCACTCTCACAGTTTTATATTGTTGTTGCCAATAACATTGTCTCCGTCCAATCTCTATAATATGCATACATATTTTTATGTTCAAGGTATCTTCGTGCTTTACACTGAGGCTGTCAACGGCTCTACTGCGCATGATCTACAACGCGTGAGTTTATACGTCCTCAGCTAATTTTATGAAGGTATATACCTAGTACCGATTAGACAGTCACAGGTTACAATATCATGTGGTTTATAAAATTTTTACAGCAGAATAATTTGGACTCATATTTTTATGTTTAATGTATTGATATTGACAGCTCTCTGCCGCGCATGATCTACAACGCGTAAGTTTATACGTCCTCAGCGAATTTTGTGGAAGTATGTACCTAGTACCATTCAGGCAGTCACAGATCACAAGATGGCAATGAATTCTAGTGGTTCATGATGGAACATATACAAACTTATTGCACTAATAGCGTGTTTTACAGGATTTTTATAGGAGCATCAATTGGACTTCTATTTTTATATTTAATGTGTCGATATTGACAGCTCTCTACTGCGCATGATCCATAACGCGTGAGTTTGTACGTCCTCAGCGAATTTTATGGAAGTATGTACCTGGTACCCACTTGACATTCGTAGATGTGACGTAATTATTAATGAGTAACGAGTACAATTCTTCAGTATTGACACCTTTTAGGTATCTTATGTATTGTGCATACATACAACACTGCGATACGACATTTATTATACAATAAGTAAATTTATTTTAGAGCAATGGACTTTAGAAAAGCACAAGCAAACAATGCTTTACAAATAATTGCTAATTATTAAACAATAATGGTATATTTGGAAATTAAAAGATGAGCTGCAGTTAAATACAACTCTAAAGCTAATTCTAATTCTATTGCACTATGTCAAACACAGTCTCCAAACCCTCTACTAAACATTGACTCTCATTGACAAACACTAAACACACTGACAGACTCTGAACTCTGACTCCAAACGACGCTATGACAACTGCTCAACAACTCCTACTGACATTCTAACAATACTTACTCGACACATTCTACTAAACATTCTGAACATTGGAGTACTACCTAAACTTGACTCCAGCAAACTCTCAAGACCACTTTCACCTGAGAACACGACGAAATTTCCGATATTTCGCGAAAAATCGTGCGATGGAAAGCAAACATCGGTCAAGAGTAACAAATTTACCCACACCTTGGCATTCCCCGAGACGCTTCCATCGCGGTGTGCAGCACAATCTTCTTTGTATCCGACGCTAATAATTCACGCTGATCCTTCCATTCAGTCATAAATCTTTAAAGGAACGCAAGCTGCTTACATAATTCGTTGCGTCCGCGCAAGGCACACGGATCACGGGCGTTCCAGTCGCGCGATTAAAACGCGCCCAGAGTCGCAGCTTCCCTCTGCGCGTTATCTTCCCTCCTCACGCAGCAGCTTATTAATTAAGTCGCGTGCAGTTTCTTACGTAATTACGAGGATCCTTAACCGAGCGATAAAGTCATTGACGCAACGCGGACACGCGTTGGATAATGTTCAACGATTCAGAGCGAGGATAGCGTGACCGGATGTGTAATTTCGAAAAACGACGCCTCGTAGGCCGCTCGTCGCGGAATTTCATAGTAATGGATGACCAGAGAA
>NW_016908539.1:0-22680 GCF_001483705.2 Eufriesea mexicana | reverse complement strand
AGAGCGTCGGCTCGTGCAAATCCAGCCTGGCGAAATATCTAATTAAAGTATTTAATGCTGCACCATCTCGCGCAGTCGAGTTCAGCTTCGAGATAATTGCTGGCCCCGTCGTTGTTAACATGTCCAGAGGCCGCTGCGCCCCTGGCCACTCATTTTCCTTCCACATCGCAACTCTGTTGCAATTCCTATCGATTATGCTCGATAAATAAGGCTGTATGCCTTACCGGTTTCTCCATTCGCGTATCCGATTTTTCTCTGACCCGGAAATCGAAACGCGACCGGAGTTATGGTTTGCGGGGCACGGCAAGCGAATTGGGTGGTTTAACCCTTTGACTACTGTCGGCGCATATTCGCGTTCAGAAATTTTGCTTTTGTGACACGGAGGGCGCATCTCTACCCAAAATTTTGCCGTTCTCGGCGGACATTGTAAATTAATTCCTACCCGTGTGGTACGACCGGTGCGTTTCAAAGTCTGCCGTAGTCAAAGGGTTAAAAATTTAGAAAATTGTACGTTCCTGAACTCTATATAGGATGCGTGCATGCTCTTAGTAGGTAATTTCTTTTAACCCTTTGCACGGCGATTTTTTCGTTACAGGAAAATAATAATTTCAAGACTTTCTGCCATAAAGTCGACGATATTTCTAAAACTATAAGAAATCGTATGCAAATTAAGGCGTAGAATTATTTTACTTAGTTATTCCAAGCATCGTTGAATAATTGTGAATTTGATATATTAACCCTTTGCACTCGAGAGGTGAGCCTAAGTCACCGTTTAATCAAATTTCGAAGACCCATGTTAATTAACATATCAAATTTAAAATAACTTAAGATTGCATGGAATGTCGAAATAAAATAATTTTAAATCTTAATTTGTACCCGTATATCCTTATTTACCGTTTCAAAAATATCCTCGATGGTACAGAAGAAAGTCTTTGAATTGCTATTTCTCTGTAACGAAAATAATCACCGAGTGCAAAGGGTTAATTAACATTCATCTTTAGAATCTGATTAAATGGCGACTGAGAGCCGCCCCTCGAGTGCAAAGGGTTAATATTCTACAGGGTGACTGATGGAGAACTGAAGTGCTTGAAGAAGACATAATTTGCTCATTTTTGAAGGATACAGAACATCCCTTGGAAATTAAAGTAGCCACATACGGGAAAAATTTAATTTTGATTATAGTTGGAAATAAAATAACAAAAAATTGAAGAATACGTGTTTAAAAATTATTTTAGTTAAAAGTTATTTTTGTTTCATATCATTCAGTCTTTCAGTGCCCACCCTGTATCAGAGTTTAGTCCTCCATGATAAGTATTACGCGAATAAAAAGGGATATTGCCTATTAGTCTTTATTGGATTTCGCGTTGTAATATTTTAACAATAACGAATTTGTGCTAACGTAATTATCCGAGAAATATATTTGTAATGACCTATTGAAGAATGTCTCTCCATCGATAAAACAATATGAATGAAATTTAATATTAATTGGTTTATTATTTTGCATACAGTTAAATTTCAAGAACGTCAATCTTTCATAACATAATTGTTTGAAAAAGCCATTTGTAGTATTCTGGTCCTCTCTCAGTTATAATAAAATAACATGAATGGAAATTAATATTAATCGCTACTCTTTGTCACCATCCATATAGTCACACTTTAAAAATAAGAAAATTTTTCTAACATCGTTATTTAAAAAATAAATTTTTAATATTCTATTAAAAACTGGCCTCTTGACAGTGAAATAATAGCAACAATTTATTTTCGAGGTAATAACGTTAGGAAAAATTTATTATATTGGAGGTATAATTATATTGAAGGTAATAAAGAGAAGTAGCTTTTATTGTAATTTATGATTGTGTAAAATTTAATGTTTAAAGCAAAGGCGAAATACTTTGTGATAGAAAAATGTGTTTTCGAAGAGCGAAATTTATTGGATTTTTATTTTTAACGCGAGATATTTTCACGTTCTTTTTCTATTTTCGCGTAGATGATATATGTACAGTGAATGTACAAACCACTTTCGGTAGGAAGCTAAATTTAAGCATCGCACAGTAGACATTTATGAAAAAATCTTCTACAGCGAAACGTTTTATGAAATACCTCTCTACTATCGTTGAATTAACGCCTGGATGACATATTTTCGCCCGAATCTTCGAAATTTCATAGCCTCCTAATATACACCTAATAAGAGCACGAGTAATTGATATTATCCAAGTTAATTAGAAAGGCAAATAAAATTAAAATAAGGGAAAAATAACGTTCCATTTTCATTTAAAACCGGAATCTTACATGTGTCAGTATAAACCTGAATCTTAGGTTAGTAAAATGGAATAAATAATAAAATAGGATGAAAATAGAAAAATAGAATTTTATGCTAGTAAAGTGGGACGTTCTTTTTGTTCATTATTAATTAGGCAAAATTTCCAAATTCCTTTAACACCATATTAAAATAGATATTAAGGATGAAAAATAGATATCAAAAAATTAATTACACATTATTGTCAAAAACAATCAACAAAACAAAGATATATCTACAAATTATTCTTCAATTCTTCAATCTTTCATTCCACCTATATCAAATCTACCCTGTAATTCTAACAATCATATTAAAATCATACTTGAATTGAATACTAAAATGTCGACGAATAAAGAAACGTGCCCACTGCTTTTAAGGTGCAAGTAAAAGAAATTTTATTCACCACGCCTCGTCTAGAAACTCCAAAGAATTGGTCACTGACAAATCACAAGACATGCCAAAAATATCTCCACTTTCCCAGAATTTTACATTCCTAGCCCACAAATCTAACACGATATTACAACCAGTCACATTCGCTACACCATATCTAAAGCCAAAAGAAAAGAACCGACAAATAAAGCCTACTCTATTCTTCAAATAGGGTAAATAATAATACAAGAAATTATATTCACTGCACCTTACCCAAATATGAACTTGAAAGAACAAATGGACGACAAATCTGTGAGTGTAGGTTTTGCATGTGCGAATGCGAATGAGATTGAATAAGTGAAACACATTTGCGATGATATAAATATAATATATGCGAGTGCAGTCTAGTATGAATGACGTTTGGAAAAATGGTTAGAAGAATGTGCCAGAATAAAACAGTTATGCGAGAATCGTCAAAGAGGAAACATGGGTATGTAACGGTTAATAAGAGTGAGAGAGAGAGAGAAGAATTTTCTAGCGTTGGAATTAAATGACACTGTATTTTTATCTATATTACTCCAATACTTTATTACTAACAATTTGATTCTTATTGTACAAACGCTCTATATACCATGTTCTATTCGCAACTAACGCAACTGACTCGACTAACGAGGACTGAGGACTGAGTACCGACTTATTGCCGAAAATCTTCATATATATACACATCGCTCACCCCATTCCCACTACGAAAGTTCGTATCTACCAATTATATACATATAATTGCCTACATCTAGAAAGTGTCAATCATTTTTTTGTTTAAAATAGTTTATCGCGAGTTGTTTTCATTATTTAAATATTTTTATCTAAATATACTAATGTGTTAACTGTTAAAAAACGTAGAAGATATTGGTGTCCATTTTTGTTCACACATTCTAGGTAACCTGGAACATTTTGGACCATTTTATTTCTATTTTATATTCTATTAAGTGCATGTTACTGAGAATATTTAAAGCGCGCCTCGAATATAAAAGAACTGGAAAAAGCGTAGATTAAAATATAAAATTATATAAATTAAGGGAAGAAACTAAAGGATATATTAAACTGTCCTATCTATTTCTTCGTTGAAGATATTGGTGTCCATTTCTATCCACAAAATCAACATACCCGAAGCAATCAGAATTTCACATTTCATTTGCATCACATCATCATCTACCCTACAAATTCATACTAACGTCGCAATCAGTCCTACTCTCCACCAAATACGCGATACTCGAATCAACCACCAGAAACTCAACGAACAAGACACGATATTCGCAGAACCCCTTCGCGCCGGGCCATCCAGTGCCCGAAAACAAACAGGGTTCCATCCCCTAACGAAGCGCGGACTCGTTTTACATAGCGTGTAACCGGAAGCTAGAAGGAAGAACAGAAGCCCGTGGTATCCCCGCGAAAAAGTTACTCTTTTCTGCTCTGTCGTCCTCGCATCGATCACGCCGCCCTATAAAAGTGACGACGAACGCTCGAACGTTTCCACCCCTCCCGGGCAGAGAAGCGAAGGGTCGCCGGCAGACCGATAGGTCTACGGACTAACCTCGAGTTAGAAATTAATTAGAAAAGTGCGGAGAGTCGGCCTGGATACGAGGCCTCGAACGGCGTGGCGGGGCCAGGGCTGGGGGCAGGCAATCAACGAGCAGATGAATTAATGGCCATGCCAACTACCCCTCCGAGATGCCGTAAGAAGAAGGGCGCCCTCTAAATGCGCCGCTGCGAGGCCAAGTAGATTCTTATAACCACTATCGACGTTCCAACGTTTCAACCCCTCGCGAGCATAGTCCACGTCGTCGGCCATGATGCTCCACCACCGGTAACCTCTCCGAATCCATCGGCCAATCTTCCACCTGGGACCAGTCGAAACAAAGAAAAACAACTACCAGTTTTGGCTCACGCTGGTCGAAGATGATCGTCACGAGATCGTGACGAGATCGTCAGTGCTAGTCTAAGAGGGATCCAGACGCTCGGGAAGATCAGAGCTAGCGTCGAAGACAGGGGTGAATCTCATTGGGATTTTAACTCTTTGGGGCACGCTAGGATTAAAAGTATCCCACCTTTTTGTTACACCGTAATGCATGTTGGGACATTTTTAGTCTCACCTCGAAATATTGCAATGGCTGCAACCGCATAGGTTTCTAATTGAGTCTAACTATGATCTCGAACGGAAGAAATGGAAAGGGTTGACGTTAGGTTCCGCGTCAAGTGGTAATTAACTCTTTGGGGCACGCTGGGATTAAAAGTGTCCCACCTTCTCGATGCACCGTAATGCGTGGTGGGACATTTTTAGTCCCACCTCGAAATATCGCAATAGCTGCACGCGCATAGGTTCATATTTCGCCTTATTTACGTAAAGCAGTTGGTAATACCTTCGACAAAGTTATGTTTTTACATCATAAGATTCCTTTATTAGCAAAAATATACCAATTTTGTTTCATTTAAAACGCGATAAAATTTCTGTGCAACGTGGGTCTATTTTATTATCTGAAATCCTGTGCCGCAAAGAGTTAACTTGTGCTACACGTGTCAGCAAAATAAGTCAAATCGGAATATTTTTAGCTAATAAGCCAATGCTCCTTGCAACAGTGATAGGCACCGCGCCTCGATTCTGCACGCCACAGTGCACTATATCGTTGATGGCTAACTAAAGAACAATAAGCAACGTGCCCTAGATTAGCAACAATTACTCAGAATATTGAAAAAGTTTACTTTGGACGTAGAATACTGTGGTAATGGTTAACAAAGGTTTTGAATATATATGTACTGATATAATAAAGGAGCGATGTCTGTAAGAAAGGGATGAGTGAGCCAAGTATGCATGGGATGCCAATATCTAATGGATTCAGGTTATCGTGATAAATGAGTATGCGTGTAATGATCAAGGTGTTGCGTGAATTGTGTATGTTCATGTAATGTATGAAAGTAGAAAGAACAAATCAGAGATATTGGGCATAGGTCAGTTGTAATTGAGTCGTAATAGTGAAAATAGGTGTGAGCATGTGATTGCGAGAAATTAATTAGATTTATACGTAGTATTTGTGTTTCATTATTTTTTGTAATTAAATAAATAATTGTAAATCCACCACTAATGGTAGGAACGTAACGTTTCACGGGTTTTAGTGGTATTATTATTGAAATAGGATCTTATTATTCGGATACGATTTATTCTCGCACGTTCCTCTAAACATTCTTTCAAATATCATTCACACTAGACGGCACTTGGTCTCTTGGTAATTATATATATTATATTATATTGTGATATATTATAACTGAGTTGTAATAGTGAAAATAGGTGTGAGCATGTGATTGCGAGAAATTAATTAAATTTATATTTAATATTTGTGTTTGATCATTTTTTGTAATTAAATAAAGAATTGTTCTTATTGTTATTGATATTTCATCCACCACTAACAAATACGACCCGGAATTATTGAAAATTATTTGTGTCATAATTATTACTTATAACCAGGAAATAAATATTCCAAAAACAGGTATCCCCTATATATCCCCTTTTTTAATCAGTACATCACGTGTATTTATTTACACAGAAAATATTAACATTTAGTATAATATGATAAAGGATAAAAGAATGTTGAAATTTTTAATATATCATTTACACAAATTCATTTTTCATAATTATTTCTACAGAGTTTGATTCCCCACGTAAAATGCTAAAGAAAATTTTGCAAAAAGAAAATTTGACTGCACCCCATTTGCTTTTCAAGATATTCCAAGAAATATGCCTTCAACCCCTATATTTAGAGGCTGATTTCACCCCTTCAACGTGAACAACAGCCAACAGAAAAGGATACGTGTGAAATATTTTCATAAATACTATCTATCGCAAAAATCTCATGGAAATTGGCGTGTGCGTGTTGATTATGGTCCCTTGTAAGATATTGTGCACAGGTGAGGGTAACGAACTGACCCACGAGCGACAAGGGGAAAGCCGGTGTTAGTGCAGAGAAACGGGTGCTCTCTTGTAACACTCGCGGAAATAAAGCGGGCAACGGACAGTCTGCAAGAGTCAGTCAATAAAGCATTGTCGAGGTCCGGATTTCGTACACTAACCGTGCCTTCCACCCTCTTACACGTGATTCCTGCTTTTTTGCCGGAATCAACGCGTGATACAGGCTTGGACTTTACGAGTCTCTAGAATGGACATCTGGAAACACTTGCGTGGATTTTTCTTTAGGACAGAGATTTTCCGTTGGTCTACCCTAGAAGATTCCTAGAGTCATACAGTCTAGTTCCAAAATCAAGGCCGTACAGTTGACCCACATCTTTTGCTTTGTGATCAACTGCGCAATTAAAAATTGATTTTCTCAATAACGAAGCTTCGAACGAAAAAATTTTATTCCTCATTTTGGATTTCTTTTCTTATGTAGAATCATCCCCTCCTTGGTTATATCATCGTTGCTGGATGTATCGATGGTTTATCCACTTAAGCCATAGTTAAGTGCACACCTGTTCGGGGAATATTCAATGTCGATTTTCTCGATAACGAAGCTTCGAATGAAAAAATTTTATTCTTCATTTTGGATTTGTTTTCTTATGTAGAATCATCCCCTCCTTGGTTATATCATCGTTGCTGGATGTATTCAAAGTCGATTTTTTCGATAACGAAGCTTAAATTTCGATTTGTTTTCTATTATTACTTCTAATTACTTCTATCCTGGTTTTACTACCTTGATGTACAAATATAGGTCTATATAAGTACATATATTTTTAAAATTTATGTATTGAATTTATGTTATTTAAATTATGTTTTAACAATAAAATGTATTAAAGTAAAATGTAAATTATGTATAAATATATAAATAGATAAATACATAATGTTTCTTACTTATCCTTACGTGATTTCACACTATTTGTAGAACGTGGATTGTTGAATAAAGTGTTCTTACTAACGCTTTTGTTTCTTAATCGTTGTGGAAATGAAGAAGAGATTATAGCAACGTGGACAGAAAATTACCCTTTTGTTTAAAATTCTAAACGTGTATATATCTGTGTATTGATAAATTATAGACGTGAAAATACTCTTCGAAGTTTCTTTCATCCTTGCATCGAATTTTCCAATCGTTTTTGAATAGCATTTTTGCATAGTTGTTATTAAATCTGCAAAAGATTGGTTTTTGGTTTTTCAATTATTGTTTCAAGATTATGAGAAGTATATGGAACATTGATGGTAAGTATAGTTGATTCTTCGAACATGAAAATTGCTAAATAATTGCACGCTTCTTAGGGCGAGTAGAATGGCGAAATTCTGGAGTATAACGCACCTAACTCGAGAAATTCCAACCATTCACCCTCGCAGACGCAACACGAAAACTCGTAGCATGGAATTACGTTGGCCCACCTGTACGTTCGACTTAAACGTCATAAGTGCCGGTTACGCGGTACTCGCGGTGCAATTGAAGCGAGGGTTAATGCTCGCAAGGTCCCTCAATATTTCATGGATAATTTCTCCCCTCGGGAAGTGATGTCACGAGCCCGGAAGCCATTGTACGAAAGAAGGAACAGCCAAATCCTCGCATGTCCTGTCCATTGCCCCTCCAAGCAACGGACCCAGGGGTGGTTAATTCATTGTTAAGTAACGTTCGAATGCGTTTAATGCGATCCCATGAATGTCGCCAACGGACATCGTTCTTCCGTTTCGACGCCTTGGGCTGCCAACAATGCTCGCCCAAGACACACGCGAGTCAAACGATTTTTATTAGGTGGAGCCGTAATGGAAATGTGGCATGAAACATGAAAGGACTCGAATGTGCCGTTTCTGCCGTTTCCTGGCCGCACGTGGAAATATTTTAACGTTCAAGCAGCAATCTTTTTTATGTTAACCGATTTTTGTATTTGGGACTGCAGTTTCCCTATTTTTAGGAATTTTCATCGTTCCTAAATCAAATTCAACGTTGCTGGCAATTTTGAATATTTTCGACAGCTTTGATTCCAATTTTTATCGATAGAATAAGGCATAATTAATTAAATGCTTTGATTGCAATTTTTATCGACAGAATAAAGCATCATTAATTAAATTTTTAAATGATCTAATTATATTATATATAATATAAATATAGAATAATATAATAATAGAGTTTCTCTTCTTTTAGGAATTTTTATTGTTTTTAAATTAAATTCAGCATTGTTGGGAATTTTGGGTACTTAGAATGTATCACAGAAGAGTTTTGATTCCAAATTAATATTGGTAGTGTAAGTCATAACAACTAAAGTTCTTAATTATGTAATTATATAATATATGATATTAATATAGAATAATATAAAAATAGAATTTTTGTTCTCTTAGGAATTTTTATCGCTTCTAAATTAAATTTAGTGTTGTTGGGAGCTTTGAATACATAGAGTGAGTCACAGAAGTATCTTGATTTTAAATTATTATGGGTTGAATACGTTATAATAACTAAACTTTTTAATTACTTAATTATATAATATATTATATTAATATAGAATAATATAATAATAGAGTTTCTCTTCTTTCAGGAATTTTTATTGCTTCTTAATTAAATTTAGGGTTGTTGGGATTTTTGGGTACTTAGAGTAAGTCACATAAGCGTTTTGATTCCAGTTCTTATAGACAGAGTAAGGCACAATTAATTAAATTTTTAAATAATCTAATTGTATACTGCATAATACTCATATATAATAATATAATAATAATAAATATGATGTAATAACTATAATTGCAAAATCACAATTTAGATCTCACTTAACTATTAAGAATTTAAGCGAATTTTCCTAGGATTAATATCGCGAAAGCATTATTAATATTTTTATTAACAGTCAAAAATCCACCGACAATATAGAAATACTGAATAATTTTAAACAGAGACTCTCGAAAATGTACAAAAATAAAAAGAAAACAAGGTAACAATTTGCAAATTTTTATACATTATTCGTCTCCTGAGATGCACATATTAAAATAACAAATAGGGTAAAGAAATAATATCTCGTACATTAATAAATAAAAAATTTCTCAATCCAATCTACGTAATATCAAAAACCAAGAAATCTACAAAATTATTTCTTATTTCTCTGTCAAGACGACACTATCAAACCAACCCCTATACAAATCTGTAAAGAAAATCTCAGACACGAGCCATCAAATAAATAATCTTCTAATAAATACCGGACTGTGAACTCCGCCATTTTCCACATCATTCAATTTGCACACCGATAAAAGCAGCTATATCAACATGCCACGATGCCTGATCCTGCGAAGTCTGCGCTTACATGCTAAACGATTACAAACACCCGGCGATTAATCAGCGATTGTTGGCCAAAAAATCAGTGAAATCGAAACCAAGAGCAGCATCCTTTCTCTCCTCTCGCGGTCGCATGGTCGGCTCGCAACGATCCACGCCGATTCATCATCTGCCTTCGCGGCCTCGCGTAGATCCTCGTCACTGGATCGCGGCTCCCACGAGCCGTCTCCTCGTCGCCAGCTCGCGTCGCTCCGCCACGCGGAAAAATCCCCGCGTTCGTCAATCCGCGAGATCGAGGGATCCCTCGCGTGGCCCCTCATTTTCTACCCGGATTAATCGATTTCAGTCACGAGCGTGTGCACGCGGACCGCGGAGAACACTGGCAGCTGCCCTTCGAAACGAACGGCACGTACGGAGCCGGAGAAACCGAGATTATAAAGCGTTTATAGCGCGGCTTCCCACCTCAGGGCGCTCTCTCGCCTCTGATCTGCATAAAAATAGGGGAACCGAGGGGCAGAGGGGGGAGGGACGCGGCGGGCCAGGGGGATGGAGAGGGTGGTCGGGACGGAAAGGAGATGCTTAATACGAGATCAGATTATGATTTTGCGGGGGAGTCCGCTGGCGAGGAGGAGACGGAGAGAAAGTAGCGGAGGCCTTTATGAGTTCCAGCAGGCTGGATCACGGATCCGCGTCCTGTTTCTTTATCTCTCCCCTGGCTTCGGCTTCGTTAATGGATCGCGGTTAATACGCTGATCTACAGATAATCGCGTGGAAAAGAAGGTTTTCTCTCTGTCTTTCCTTTGTCTTTTTTCCTTTCGAATTAAAAACGTTTCCTTATTCTCGGTTGGATTTCTCCTGGTGCGTGCCTGTGTGCAGGAATTTCGGCTATGGAATCGTGCTGAGATTTGTATATACATGGTGTCCTCGAAACACACGGTGCGATTCTTTGTAAAAAGGTGAAGAAAGAAATATGGAATATTTTTTCTTCCTTTTAGGATTTACATTTCGAGACCTATATTAACCTATACGTGATTAGATTTTGACGTGAATTTTGAGTTTGGACAGGGTTAGAATGGTGGATTGAAAATTGATTTCAGTCTGGTTGGTTTTGACATTCGTAGGAATTATGGAGAATTGAAATGATGGTAAAATTTGTACATAAATAGATTTCATTGTAAATTTTGGGTTTGGAGAAGATTAGAAGCGAAGACTGGAAATTGGTTTTGATTTAATTAGTTCTGAGACTTGTGAAAGTTACGAAGAATTGATAATTGATATAATTTAATTAATCATACTGTTATTGTTATTATTATTATTATTATTATTATCGTTAATATAATCAATAAAATAATAAGAATAATAATAATAACAATAACAATAACAATAATTATTTTATTAATTATATCAATATTATATTTATTAATAATAAATACATTACTATTAATTAAACGATACAATTTCAATCATTGATTGATATTAATTTGGAGTATTGTAATTTGGAGTATTGGATGATTGATCAATGGATAACCGTGATTATCATAACGATTCTGTCTCGGTTTTTCTACGAATTTAAGAATTTTTGTGCACGATACTCGTAATCTACAATAATTTTAAAGAAAATTTATAATTTACAAAAAAAAATTCATGTTCTAATTGTGGTTGAATGTTCTAGCTTCAAATTATTTGAAGATGCTACATAAAGCAGCGCGTTCATACACAATTTTTGGATAAAATAGTAATAATGAAAGTATAAGCACAATTATAGTACAAAATATCAAAACGAATATGGTATTAAAGAATATCGTGTGATCAATAGGAAATTTTTACGACACAATTTTTAAAATCTTCCTCAATAACAATATCCCATAAATAAAGTATTTTATTCATCGAGAAAGTTCTCTAAAATTACATTCGGAATAGTACGTTATTCAAATCGAAAAGAATTTATTTATTACTTAGACGACGCAACAATAAAATACCAAGCAATTCTTCCCCTTCGAGACCTTTAGAAAGCCATCGACAAATCTCAAAGAAATTAACGAAACTCGAAGATACGTACCTATTCCTGATCAAAATCAGCCTCGACGAGGATGGAAAAGAATAACAACTCTCGAATGCAATTATTCGACTGCGAGTGGAAGAAGAAATAGCGGGTGCAGCGGTAATCGAAGGGAAAGAAAGCGAGGCAACAATGGTATCCAAATATCTATCAATCACCGGGCACAATTAAATACGAGCGAGCGTACGCGGAACAAAGAAATTTCTCATCGGCGAAAGGTCGGGGCCTAAAGTTCAATCGAAATTTACCAACACGCGGCGCGATCCACGTGCACAGCCCATCGCGAGATCGCTCTGGCAGATAGACCCGGCGTCTATCGCTCGCATCCGAAGTACCGGCGTACAACGAATTTCCATCACGAGCAGCGGTGGCGGCCTCTCGCGGGAGGACAAGAATCGGTGGTGGCGAAAACGCGGCGAAAGGTTGGAGGGCCGCTGAAAGGTAGCCGGATATACATTCCAGCGGACGTATAATCGAAAGCATCGGCGGATCGGTCGCGAGTCGCATTATCATTGCCTGGAAAGCGGGCGAGCTGGGCTGGCTCGCGCGCGCCTCGTAACACCCCGTGAAGCCGAAATAAGAAGTGGAAGAAAAGGAAGAAGAAGGAGAATCGAGCGTGCCAGTATAATGGCGCCGAGATGCGAAAGGGCGAAGCTAACGATATATCTTGGACTATTGTCTTGTGGGCCGCGACAGTCGCGGCCATTATATCAAGATTAACTCTCTTATTCCCTTGGAGAAGGTATGGAAGGGCATATAAAAGTACACAGACTCCCGAGGGAAGAGGTGGAGGGCAAAGCAGCGGAGGACGAGGTGGAGGAGATGATGGGGGGTGAGGACGGCGCGGAGTGGGGGAGGAGGCTGCAGGCAGGCCTTATGGCGCGTACACACAAACCACCCACACTTGAACGTGGAATACGAGAACGACGACGACAACGACGACAACGACGACGAGGAAAAGAAGAAGACCACGAAGGAGGTGGAGAAGAAGAAGAAGAAGAAGAAGAAGAAGAAGAGGGTCAATGGTGTGTTCACGGTGTTCCCGAGACGGCACACGGGAACGGGGGTGTATGCTAGGCATCCGCAGAAGAGGACATTATAAGGAGTTATGAGGTCCTGCCTCATACGTGAGCATCCTTGCCTCCGTCTCCCTCGCCACACTCTATCCTCCCACTATCCTCCCTTTTATCGTTCTCTCCCTTTCCCTTTCTTTCTCTCCCGTCTCCGTCCGCGCAGCGGATCCTTATACACGAGATCTGTGGTGGTTCTTAATGTCCTCTCCCTTTTAATGCCTCGCTCGGCCTGCCCTCGAGGTCGATCCACGAACATTTTTGCCTGCTGCCTTCTTTTTCGTGCCCCGATATTGAGTTATACGCGCGGCGTATTTATCGTTCAAAATCCGCCTGCGAGAGAGTCCAAAAGGGAGTACACCGAGGGAAGGAACGGACACGAGAGGACAGGCCAGCCAGGAGATCAAGGAGAAGAGGCAGAGAGAGGGAGAGAGAGAGGTGAAAGAGGGTTGACCTGCGTGTAGCCCGCATTCGAGCTGGGAAACGTAGGAAAAAGACAGACGATCGGCAGAAGCAGCAGAGATTAAGTGCGTGCACCTATGCACGCTCATTGTATTTATGCGACCCCCTAGCCTACACCCTTTCCTGTCTTCGGCATATCCGAGGATGCACGTATCGCCTGTAACTGCGCCACTATCTGTATATTAATTGAATTTCACGAGAGGATATTTAACGCTAGATTTACGGAACCCGTCAATTTCACGGAAAGGTTGCTCCAATTATACGATAGTAACAGATTTTTGTTAACTTACATTATCTTATCTTATTATCTTTCAAAAAGGAATAAAACTGCTGTTTTTAACCCTTAACTATGAGTAACTATAGACACCGGCCACAGAAATTAAGTCCAAAATGAAGACAACTAGCTACCGTTCCCCATAGCTCTCTGCACAGAGAATTGCAAGCTCTATTGCGATGGTCAGTTTTTCCTTTTATTTTCTTCTTCGAAAGATTTTCGTGAAAAGACCGAATGCTAAAGACTGCACGATTGTAATGTTACCATTTTTGACACGCCGCTTTGTTCTATAGGAGCGACTTCGCAGCGACGCCTAGATTTTCGTGAAAAGACCGAATGCTAAAGACTGCACGATTGTAATGTTACCATTTTTGACACGTCGCTTTGTTCTATAGGAGCGACTTCGCAGCGACATAGCGAAAGGGTTAATTAACCCTTTGCACTCGAGAGGTGCCTCTAGGTCACCATTCGATAAAATTTCGAAGCTCGATATTAATTAATATATCAAATTTCAAATAATGTAACAGTGTGCGAGGTATCGAAATTGAATAATTCTACCTATTAATTATTATATGATTTCTTATTTACTACCCAAAAAATATCATCAGCCTTATGGAAGAAAATTTTTGAAAAAACTCGTACCCCTCTTTAGCCAAAAAATCGTTGAGCGCAAAGGGTTAATATAATATATAATTGTTTTTAAATTAAACCAATTGTTAAAAACAAAAGGCACGTGGTTTCCTTTACCTTAGAAATGTCCTTAGAAATAGGTATACAGATAGCGTCCGTAAACCTAGTATTAATGAATATGATGAATACTCGTTGTCTATTATATCGGTGTAATTTTTTAATTGGGTGAATTTGATGATCAAAAGGGTCCTTGAAATTTTAAATCACGATATAGAGAATATTTCTTTGTTATAATTTATGTATCATTTATACATATTCTATAATAAAGGAAGAATTGAGATATATACTTTGCCAAGTTTCCCACAGTAATGTGTCAATAAGTGGGAATAAATTATAGAAAAATTGTGCAAGGTTGAAAGAATTTGACTGCCACGTTGGTCATATATGACTGGTCACGGTTTCTCCTGTGACACCACGGTGGTCATTGGTAACCGTGTGCACTTGAACTACTTACAATTGTAAGAATTGAATAAAAATTGACAGCTAGTAGACTGTCAACCGTTACCAAGGCGTCGCCAATAGTCACCCGTGATCGTCAATATGATAAACGCTCCATCAGGTAAGAATGTTGTCTCCAATCACCAATTCATCGTTATTTTGTCATTATATGCTTCGAATAATAAAAATACTCCCGTAGCGTCCTGAGAGAAACACGTGGTTCCAGCGTGACAGTCAAAGGGTTAAGAATGTACACTTGAAATGTGTAAATTAATTGTAGGGAACAGTAAATGAAATAATTGTACACATTCCACAAAATAATTCATACTTGAATCTCTTTCAAGCAGAATTAAACTTTTGGCTTGTCATTTAAGTTCCGATGGCGCGTGCCAGAGTTGACAGCAACGTTTGACACGACGGGCCACTTTGTCTGAACACGATGAAGAGTAACTTACAACGGAGATAGAGAGATATCGACGAAAATGAAAGATGAACTTCACCCCTGATGTTTGCGTTAGGCTTTATCTGCAAACGTCTCTCACCCGTGAAACGCAAGTTTGGTCCCATACCCTTACCACGTGTCTCGCACGATATTGTAGGGGAAGGTGTTAATTAACTATTCTGAAGCTTGTGATAAATAGTATGTCGATCAATTTAAATAAATGTCAAGTATAGTTAGTGTTCCTGTTGTACAAGGACCACATAATCGTAATTCCTATATTATTATATTAACCCTTTGCGCTCGACAATTTTTTGGCTAAAGTTACGTTAGGCTCTATCTGCAAACGTCTCTCACCCGTGAAACGCAAGTTTGGTCCGATACCCTTACCACGTGTCTCGCACGATATTGTAGGGGAAGGTGTTAATTAACTATTCTGGAGCTTGTGATAAATAGTATGTCGATCAATTTAAATAAAGTATAGTTAAGTATAGTTAGTGATCCTGCTGTACAAGGACCACGTAATTGTAGTTCCTATATTATTATATTAACCCTTTGCGTTTGACAATTTTTTGGCTAAAGAAGAGTGAGTTGAAAAATTTTCTGCTATAAGATTGATGATATTTCTTGAGCAGTAAATAAGAAATCGTAAACCGTAATAATTAACACGTAGAATTATTTCATTTCGATATGTAGCACAATGTTACATTATTCTAAATTTGATATATTAATTAATATCGAGCTTCGAAATTTTATAAAATGGCAACTGAAGGGTGCACCTCGAATGCAAAGGGTTAATAAATTCCAAACATAACTAATTTTTTCTGCAGCTCCAAATGAACAGTATGTTAATGAATTGAACTAAACGTGAACTATAATATCACTGTATCTACATATCATACAGTGATTTATATTTCAACCCCTTTCGAGGGTAATTAGTATACCTCGCAGCTGAAAATGAACAGCACGTTAAACAAGTTAAACGAACACGAAGTACGTTCGTTGTAGCTCCTGAAACAATTCATATTTCAATCCCTCGCAAGCATAATTAATAAATCTCTCCGCCATCACTTAGATAAACATAAATTTGAACGAACATTACTAAAACGTAATTGAGAGACATCATAATCCGTATACCTAACTCACCCCAGTAAATTCCTAATTAAACGAACAATCAACGAGCACGAATTAATAAATCCTTCTAATCCATAACCCACCCCTATCTAAACTGTTAATAAGTACTTTTAATGAAAATTTAATACCACAAATAACAACAATTAAATGATTAATAACTTCTTTTATGTATTACTCATTCAATATATTTATTAATTAAATTAAATGTTATATTAATTAATCTAAATTTTAGTAAAAAGATAACATTAAAAAAGGAATGAAAAATAATTTGATAAACATATTTGAAATATTTGGTCCGATAACTAATTATAATTCTTTTCCTAAGTGATTATTTATATTCGAATCAATTTTTATTTATTCTAAACTACATTCATTAATTCCAAGTCGATTTAATTTAATTTGATTCTAATTTTTAAGTATTATATTCGCAGAATTTACAATAATTTATAAATTAAGTTCTACTATTATTATTTCTCCAAGTCGATAAATTTGTATATCTTTATTGCATTTTTACGTTTACTTGATTATATTTCTACCTCAAGTAAACTAAACGATATAACATTCGAATGAAATTGAAACAAAATGGGATTAATATCCGAATAAAAATGGTGCATCCACCAAGCATAATACTTTCACTCAACCGAATACTTGCACGAAACCCCATGTATGGCACACCCCTTTCCCTCCAGCAGGAAAGAACGCATCGCATGGCGAACACATTTCCGAGAGTCCATCCTCGAATGGAAGCCAACAGGCATCGGTAGCTAGGTCGTGACCCAGTGGGGCCGAGGCATCGAAAGCGGATGGAACCGATGCTGGAAAGGGGTGGCCGTTAGATCGAGTGAACTGGATTCTGGTAAGTTTTACAGCCGTGGGTTATAGCCCTGGACGAGCGTGCAGCATGGAATCGCGACGCGTGCACCGACACGAGGCCGTGGCCACCACCTACCCCGTCGAACTCGAGGGATAGCAACGCGGTTGGTAGTGGTGGACTATACCATCCCCGGTGGTAGCTGCACTGACTCTTCGTTTCACCCTCGCCTATAGTGTCCCGCTGGTACCCTTTACCCACCACCCGTGCAACCTCTTCCTCCCCTCTGCGCCGCTGGCTCCCTTTGACCTCCACCTTCTCCTAGTCGACCTCCAGCCAACGTGCTCGAACCGTAGTAGTATAGCAGCGGCAACCATGAATGGGACCACGTGTCTCCCTGTCTCTCTCACTCCGACCAGCTTTCTCTCTCTTTCTCTCGCACCCAGCCCGGTTCAATGCCACTGAAAGCCAGCGGATTCCGCGCGTCGCGGTCTTTTCGACGTGCTGGCCACGTGAAACTCGGGTCAACGACGAACATGATTGTCGATTGGACACGGAGGTAGTTTCGGGGAGGCTGAGACTTTGGATGGACGAGGTAGTGCTCAACGATGTGGGGATGTTTGGTAGAGGATGATGTTGATGGGTTTGGGAAGCTTTAATCGGGGACCTGTTACAGAGACGGGGTGGTTCACGGTGCAGTTGAACAGCTGTTTTCTGGAACACGTGGTTCGTGAATGGTGGCTAGGGGGTTTGTAGTTGTGGAATTTTTGGTGTCGTTTGAAATGAAAATAAGTCCAGTTGTTTTAAGATTTAATTCGTTGCCTGCCATACTGGACATCTGAGATCAGGATTTTTATTCTCAGTGTAGCCACGGTAGTCATCAGTGACCAGAGTGCCGAAATTATTTATAATAATTAAAATAAAATGAATATCATGGTCTACGAAATTTTTAATTATATATTACACAAATTGAATAGTATGGTATACTATAATAAAAATTTCAGTTCGACTACCTGAGAGCATGATGTAAAACTTGCGTGACAGTCAACGTGTTAATAATTTATAATTATTGAGAGTATTGGAATTATTTGTTTCGTGGGAAATTAAAATTATACACAAATTTTTGGCGTATTAAACGTATTGCAAAAATAGAAATCATTTATCGCAATTATTATGGAATTACTAATACGAAATTATTGTAATTATTGGGAAATCTTTTATATTATTTGAGATACCTTATATTGGGATAATTATTTGTTATTGAATCATATTTTCGTGATTGTATGTTACTTCGAATGAATAAATGTGTTTATACGTCGTGGAACAACCTATCCCATTTATTAAATTATGAAGATAAATTTCTTTAAATTCCCAGGTAAGATAAATAAAAAGAAATTACTAAATTTCTTCATAAAATCATTATGAAAAGAACTTCGTTGACATACGTGAAAATAATTTTTCTGGCGAAAGATGTTAATTTTCTTAACATCCTGTCCCAACTTATTCTCGAAAAAATATATTAAATCGATGTTACGCTACTTTCCCTTATAGCAAATACGAAATTGCGTTCTACGATTTCTATACCAAATAAAATAAATACTCCTGTCTTCAAAAAATTGTCACAATAGCCAAAATAAAATAGCAATTAACAATATAGAGTTCACTTACATTTCCCCACTCATGTAAATGCAAGTATTGTAGACTTAAATGCATTCCACTTTAAATAATAGTCTAATTCCTCGATCTCCGATATTTCCTTCTCTCTCAAACCCTTCCCTTCCCCATGCCATGAATTAAAAAAAATAAAAGAAAATGGAAAAAAGAAACAAAAGGCTAGAATCCCATGGAGTACACGCTCATCGGAACAATTACCAGTGAAATATTAAGAAATTCTCCGAACGACGATTCAATTATAGCGTGTCAAAGGGAGGGCCCAGACTGGCCACGCACCAGGAAACTGGGGCAAGAGGGCTAGACAAAAGGGCATTGTGACGGATCTCCTCTCCGGATCGGCGAGGGAGCCACTGGCACCCCGAACAACGGCCGCGGAAAGTGGAGGAAAAGGAATTAGCGAATTCGGGGCCACCTCGGTATTTTTACGCTCGATTGCGATGCTCTCGCTTTTGTCTCGTCGCTCGCCCTCGGCAACAGCTCGAGGAACGTAAGTAAATAAGACAAGAGATCGGGATTCCGGATAAGCTCTCGCTTTCTACGCTCGCTCCAACTTGAAAGATGTCTCGGTCCTGTAATTATATCGGCCGCCACCAGGGACAGGCCATCGATAAATGACCGCGGTGTTTTTATTGCGAGTACTCGCTAAATCGGGGTTAAATTAGTTTCTCGTGTTCGTGCTTTTAGTTTCAGCTCGCGGGATTTTCTTTTCCGTTTCATCGGCTGTAGATTATACGTTTCACGGTGGCACTCCCGAAGTGGATCTAGGGATGTTCAAACAGGAAATTAACGTGGACGATCTGGATAAATATTCGAGTTTATTTATTGAACTAAATCCATGTTAAAATCAATCTAAAGATATGTAATATAGTTATGGAACTCAGCTTCAAATTCCAACGTGGAAATATTAGAAAGATTTCAAGCAAAAGTGTTACGCACACTAGTGAACATCCCTTGGTTTGTGTAAAACGAAATAATCAAAAAACGATATACAAATATCACCAATGACACCAGAAATAATTAATTTTGGAGAAAAATACAACGAAAGACTTATTATTAACCCTTTGAGAGGTGACTCTCAGACATCATTTAATCAGATTCTAAAGATCGACGTTAATTAATATATCAAATTTTAAATTACATAACGATGTGTGGAATGTCGAACAAAAATAATTCTATGTCTTAATTTCCATACGATTTCTCATTTACCATTTTAAAAATATCGTCGACTCTATAAGAGAAAGTCTTCGAATTACTATTTTTCTGTAACGAAAAAGTCGTCGAGTGCAAAGGGTTAACAAATATGTGGTAATGGTTACATAGATTTTTAAATATATATGTATTAGAATGAATGGAACAAGTATGCATGGGATGGAAATATCTAATGAATTCAGGTTATTATGATAAATGAGTATGCGTGTAATGATTGAGGTGTGTGTGAATTGTGTTTGCAATGTAATGTATGGAAGAGAGAAAAAAAGAGAGTGATTTGACATACGTTAGTTGCAATTGAGTATTAATACAGAGAAAACGTGTGAGCATATGATAGTGATAAAATAATTATATTTGTGTTTGATAATCTTCGTAATTAAATAAATAATTGTTCTTATTGTTATTAAATTTCATCCATCACTAACAAAATAGTCTAATCAACTAACAGGTAACATGCTGAACGAAAAAGCAGACATCGGAAGATCGAAACACAAGTCACCAGATTTCACCAGATTTCACCAGATTTAAATAAATGGGTAATATTATATCAAAATATCAAAAGGTCTGAACCATTGCGCGATTATCTACGTGTTATTATCTAATAATTGACAGATGATTTACCTATCGCCATCCGGCACACTGTAAATAAATAAATAAATAAATAAATAAGTAAAGAGGGAAACAAAAATTGATTAAACAGATTAAAATATAATTTCTTTTATTATTTAAATATATTATCCCTTTTTCTATTAAAATGACGATTTTCTGTATTACCTGAGATCTAGCTATCCGAAGGATATAGGAAATTCTAGAAATAGTCGTGCACCTCACCTTAACCTAATTATCGATTACAAGTGATTGGTTTTCTCATAGGACAGAAATTTCAAAGCCCATATCAGTGGAATTTATGACATATTAATTAAGCCCCTTATAAAAACAATTCTTGTTTATTTACTAAGTAAGTTAAAATAAAAATTTGTTATTTAATCGCATAAGTTTTTCGAAACCTGAATATGAATCCTAGAAATATTATTCCTTCATAACGGAAATTTAAAAATTCGTGTCGCTGCAAATTGTGAAAATACCAATGCTTCTAATACCTTAATATAATTGGAATTTCAACGTGAAATTAAATTTTCTTATTCCTAATTATTTTCTCATAATACAAATGACAGTGCCATAACACTTGCTGCCGAACAGATATAATTAAAAGCTCCTGATAAAAATTAATTACCAAAATAAAAATTGTGAAAATACTAATGCTTCTAATACCGTAATATAATTGGAATTTCAAGGTGAAATTAAATTTTCTTATTCCTAATTATTTTCTCACAATACGAACGACAGTGTCATAACACTTGCTGCCGAATAGATATAATTAAAAACACCGGATAAAAATTGATTTCGAAAATAAAAATTAAAACTCCAGGAAGCTTCTATAGATACTATAATCTATTAAAGACTTTGGGAAACAGCAACAAGCAATAATAATTTACAACTCCGATCGAAATTAACGGCTGTCAGACAGGATCGACGAGGACCCGAAATAAAAGAACGAACTTGCGGCACTTTAAAAACCAGGACAACGCTGTCCAAATAAAAACCTCACGGTCCATTGAGTAAAAGGTCTGCATATTCGAAGCAACAATAAAGGCATAATCCAGTTGTTTACCTTTCCCCCAGAGGTTCCTGTTTACCCCGATTTGCTCGACGTTTGCCCTCTCGCTCGGTCATCTGCCTCGTGATCGTGGTTAAATGCGCGAAATAAGGTCGGAGGTGCGCGAATAAATATGGCAAACGAGAGCAGCCGTGAACCTGGGGACCTGGCGAACTGTGAAGGGGAAGGAAAACTACGAAGACAAAGGGCCAGGTGAATTTTCACACGCCCCGGGAGCTAAAAGGGAGCAGGACCGAGGACGCGAGAGCGACGTTCAAGGGTGGTCGCCCGTTGCGACAAGGACCGGTCATCACCTGGTCAAAGAAACGAGTCTCGGTGGCGTGACGGTACGTTGATGCATAAATTAATTTGCCACCCTCCCGAGACCCTTGCCTCTACGTGCTCCCGGCGTTGCAAGACTCAAGGAGGTACATGGCAGCTGATGGGAGCCTCGCTGTGCCGTTTCAATGGCAATGATGCGTCGCAATGACCATCGGCCGTGCCGAACGATTACCCAGAGCTTAATTATTCTTTCTGCGAGGTTTTGTTGTTCGTCCGCCATTGTCATGGAAATTATGGAGTCCGAGGAGATTGGATGGAGAGGATGAGAAGCGAGATGAACGAGATGATGGAATAAACTGGTTCGATTGTCCGTTGAGGATGGTTGTGGTTAATTCGAGGAAGGTTTGAAATTGCCGGTAAAACTTTGCTCTTGTTGCCTTCGGCGGTATTTAGAATGCCAGTTAGGGTAGCATACAGGGTGTTAATTTGGTGGTGATGATTTTTATATATTAAAAAGACATTTCTTTATACGGCATTAATTTTTGCGT